>NC_047170.1:18202644-18327644 GCF_009819705.1 Hippoglossus hippoglossus | reverse complement strand
GAAGTTTTCAAACTAAAACAAGGCCGGTAGTTTGGCTTTAGGGGGTTTTATGGTCTGTGGTGTGGACGCCAGGTGGGAATTCAGCTTAAATGATGCACTTTTAAACTAAAATGTATTAAAGTGGATGTGTGTTTTAGGGGCCTGATGTATATTTCTGTTTATTTTGAGGAAGCAGAGACACGTCAACCATCTTTACGTCTATTTGCTCGGTTAACGTTGGATATTCTTATTCCTAAAAGCATAAATATACTGTCATTTGCCCTGAGAGGCGCCAAAAAAAAGGACAGAGATATAGAAAAAGAGTCAGATAGCAAAAAAAGTGATGATGAGCAGAAGAGCAGTTTGAAAAATAAAAAACTAACCTTCGTTTAGTCAGCAGGGCGAAGTGCTCGCTGTGTGGTAACCTCGGTGAGAGTAGCTCTACATCTCGAATCTGTAGGTAAACCTGACCTGAGGCGTCTGTCTGACCTGTCAGCCGACTCCTACTGAGCGCATTTCAAAAAACGGCTACGACAATATTACAATGTAAAAGAATAGTCGTACAGAAGTGCCGGGGAACCTGAGTCCACCGAAGCAGAAACTCCTCATATAGATGATATATTTTATTTTATCTTTTGCGATTAGGAGCTCTTGTGTGTATTTTATATGCAGACGTGTGTGGGTGTAGCGTACGGAGACACGTGGGGTCTCGATCCTGTCTGTCCCCGGCTGCAGGACACAAAGTGTTACTGATTAACACGATGTCTCATGAAGAGTGGCAGCGAGGTGATTCTTTCATTTTAATCAAGACGTGATTGTCTACAAATTGCCGTTTCTAGGTTGAGTTATGATTCCCCCCTGAAATCTTAGGAATCGTATATCTGATAGAATATGGAGGAACTGGAAACCACATCAGCTCACTCAATAAAACCCTGAAGTCTCCGGGTGTATCCCTGGTGTCACTGGTAAGTAATACCCCTCGGGAAAAGACAAAATGCTTTGTTATACTCACACGGATGTGGGCCAGTGGAGGCAAAACCCATTTAGTTTCTGCGCTCACACACACACACACATGCAGTGGATCCCCACACACACACAGTGTACAGTAGACACACTCACACACAGCCTCAGGGCGTCTGGTTCATTAGGGTGCTTGAGCGTTGTGTGTCCGCGTTGACACAAACCGTGCACCAGTGTGTGGGTGTGTTCTCCGTTTGACTCGAAGACCTTTAGACGCCACACATTTCGCTCCCTAATAAATCTTTTCTATTTTGCGGTTTCGCACATAACAAATCCTGTGCATTGTTATATCTTCTCCTCCTTGGTCTTCTTATGTTGGGGGACTTGAGTGCAACATGACTCACGCCGTCCACACACACACACACGCACACACACGCACGCACGCACACACAGACACACACACACACAAAAGGAAAAGATGGCAGACTGCTATAATATTCGCCAGAGAGACAGCGAGCGGTTGGGTTGGAATATTTATTCGGAAACGTTGCTTCAATTCAGACAAAACCTGAAGTGACTGAACTGGTGCATGTTAGTGAGTATTTCTTAAAGGGCTGGCTGAATGGGGCCACGGAGGAGAACATACTGTATGTACACGTACAGACAGATGTCAGCACAATGGAAACAAGCACTGAATAAAAAGCTGAATGATGCGTCTATTTCACAAGGAACCACCCGTCTGAGGATGATCTTAATCATGATCTCTGATTTATTTAAATAGTTTTGCGCACTGGCCACAATCTGCCACACGTGTACTTGTCTTTTTCCCACGTGGGAAACTACAGAGGGTCTTAGAAAGTTTATTATTTCAGGAAAAAGGGCGTTTAAAAGTTAAATATTCTCTCCTAGCTGCTTATTGTAGGGTTATTGTAAACCTATGAAGATTTTTGTAAACCTATGAACTAAAGGTGTCACTGTTCAATGCTATTTTATGCAGTTTCCATTTTTAAGACCGACATTATGGTAAAAACTTAAACTAATTAATATCTGTAAATGGTTGATCTATCTGATCCACTTTCTATTAACTTTTGTATACAGAAAAATTGTGATTAAATTAAATAATATGTGATAAATCTCAGGTATTTTTAATATTTGTCACAAATCAGGCTTTGTGGTTCAGCCAGTGTCCCATTCAGGTTTTAAATCTGCAGCTTGATAATGGATAACTACTCTTTGTATAACTATAACTGTTTCCTTTTAAAAAGCATCAACTTTTTAATTATTAATCATCGTTAAACTTTGAAGTTTTTTAATCAAAGCTATAATAATAGGCCGAGCAGCTATTCAGACTGAATGCTATGTTTGACTGTGAAGATGTTTAAAGGTGAGAGGAAGCAACACCAAGTGTAATCACCACACAGTTGACACGAAGGGCAAGCAGCAGTTGAGAGGCAACAGTTGGAGTGGCTCCTTATAATTGTGTTTTAAGTATTTATATTGTTAATCTGCTGCTACGCTGTCATCACAATCAGAGTGGGAGTTCATTCCATCTAATTGGGGCTATTTTCTAAAGTGGACGAGGCAATCAGGAGCGAAAACACCACGTTCCTGACGAGGTGCCCCCCCGCCTCACCCCACCACCCGACACCATTTTATACTCACGACAAGACGGATCTAAACCGGGATTGAATCCATGAAAACAGGTTTTTCTGGGCAGAGAGAAGTTTCTATCGGTGTTTACCGGGGCCTCTGATGTGACATCACATGCGCTGGCAGATGCCGGAGCAGACTGCGACGCCGGCAGCGTCAGTTCAGTGACTCAACCTTATGATAGGAGGACGTGCATCTTAAATATTTATCAATTATATAACCTTTTAGGAAAAAAATTGGTCAAGGTACATTACAGTTCCCCTGCAGTCTGCTGAGTGATGATGCATTATTAATGCGTCCCTGAGAAAACCCTGTCTCTGCGGTTGTTTATATGGGTAAAACGATGACATTGAGAAAGATATGAAAGGAAATAAAAACCTGCACATGTACTGGTAAGTATACAACATGCGGATATTTCATGCTGTAAATATCAAAGGTGGGAAAACAGAGTGGAAACGTGCAGTTGAATCAAAGTGCGTCACTCCACCCACAGCGTCTGGCGCTACACGAGCAGAGGATTTAAACGCTGCTTTAAACGACGCACGCCGGTGTTAAGTGGATGTTCGCTGGCAGAATAATACGTTTTGCACACGGGGGGGGAAAACAATGAATGAGACCTTATTCACCATCAATAATGGAGATGTGTTATTGTTACGTTTTTTGAAATGCAACAACAATATTTGG
This sequence comes from Hippoglossus hippoglossus, assembly GCF_009819705.1. Classification (NCBI taxonomy): domain Eukaryota; kingdom Metazoa; phylum Chordata; class Actinopteri; order Pleuronectiformes; family Pleuronectidae; genus Hippoglossus; species Hippoglossus hippoglossus. The sequence goes on along the minus strand of NC_047170.1, from coordinate 18,324,371 downwards.
GTTTGAAAAGATGAGAATGTTCCTCCGCCATGGAAACGTGTCACGGGTGCGATAACCTTTAATCTCCCTGTGAGTGGAAAAATAATCACAACTCAAGCAGATACCATTATTGCTCAGAGCAACGGTTTCACAGAAAAATAGATGTGATGTTTTTTTTCCGGGGAACATTGTGTTTCCAAAGGCAATTGTTGGGGGGGAAGCGAAGTTTTACTTTTTTTACAAGCACAGGACACAATAAAAGCACCTCCAGAAAAAAGCCAAACTCTGAAACCACTCGTGAAAAGATGTCCCATCTGGCACATCCCTGACAATTACAGCGTGTGTCAAGGCCATCGCCGTATCAAAAAAGCATGGGTAATATTCAAAATAAAAAATTTGGCAGACCTTGGGAGGAATAGCGTATTCTCATTCAACGTCCAAGGTTGTCAGTTTATCAGAAAGTAATGTGTGAGGACCACGGGGTTTAACGCCGGCCTCAATCAGTTTGAGTGCGTCCGTGACTCAGAAGGAAATTGGAACAATACTGGAGAAAAATAGGCATCGATCTTCCAATAAATATCTTCCCCGAGTCATGTTCGAGAGCCACAGATATTCATTGCTAATCCACTGGACATAAAAACAAGGGAATACACCAATCAGGTGCAGAGGGACTTTGGAATGGAAGATTCCGGATATATATATATATATATATCTGGCGTCAAACATTCTGGGTCGAACAGATTTCTCCCATCCAGGTAGGTCAGAGATTAGCACTGACCAGAGAGCTGTTTTTGTCCCGGCGGGCGGTGAAAAACTCCCAGTAACAGACCATCACACAGCTGCAGGCGCCTGAGGCAAACCTTTCCTCCTCACCCCCGGACCTCCTCACTTCAAAACTAGGGCAAAACTTTCTGCACAGCCACTGATCCATCAGATATGACAGAGTGAGGACAACGCCGAGCTTCCTTATCTCTCCTCTTTACAGTGTTTCAAAGAATCCCGGTGAAACTCCAACGACAGACATTATCTGGCTTTTTTCATTTTTCTGCAAGATTTTTGAATGCAAAATAAAGATATTTAAAAAACGATAACGCTGTTTGTTTGTATGTATTTTGAAACTTTTTGATATTTCCAAGGGGAGTGGAAACACAGACAGACTAATGCATTGATGTTTCCGGTGATTTCATTGGTTTCACTTCACAATAATAAAACTATAACAACACCAACTTTGACCGTCCAGCGGATTCTCGGGGAAAGAAAAAACCCTCTGCATCGCCTCCAGCTCGCGGTGAAGCTAGAAAGCACGGCGAACACTGCGGAGACAAACGGTGCAGAGACACACAAGCAATATGTCAATTCCCTCCGCAAAATAAAATGGAAGTCTTCATGAACCAATAGCGCTCGTGGCTGTGAATGTGGGAGGCAGCGAGGAGGCAAAGAGCCTCGTGTCAGGGAGCATCCAGAGGTCCAGAGCGAGATGGATGGAGCGTGTGAGAGGGGGCAGCGGAGAGAGAGGAGTTCTGAGGTCGACTCCAGACCGGAGGCACCGGGCCCTCGCAGGTGAGGGCCAGGACTTTGTTGTGAGAGTCGGTGAGATGCCGGGAGCCGGTGGAGGTCTGTGAAGCCGTGGAGCTGCACTGTGCTGAACGTGAAGGCGCTCACTTATTACAATGGGCCCCAGAAGACCCTGCTGTTGTTTTAATGTAAAACTCTGAAATCTACAGTTTGATATCAAACACAAACTGCTCATGTGGTGAGGTTTAGAAGATCATCTCTGCTTTTTCTCATTTTAAAAAGACGTCACAATCCCATAATTCCTCTTCTGAAAATCCCCTAACATTCTTCATTTTCTATTCCCTTACATCTTAAGTATATGATGGTTTAATTCTCATATTTTATAGAGTGTAATATCTTAAATTAAATTAAAATGTAAATGAAGAAATAGTTTCCTACTTATTTTAGAACACTGACTTTCACTTCTGGGCTCGTACTTATCATCTGTTGAGTGGTTTGTATTTTAACGAGGGATCCAAAAATCTCTACATCAATAAAACGTGGAATTCAGACGATTCTTCCGTGAGTAGAACGGATGAAAACACCTCATGCACGAGGATTCATTCAGAACCACGAAGCGCAGCGGACTCTTCAACGAGCTGCGGTGGTTTCCAAATAATAACGTGGGTAATGATTAGGAACTTTTCAGGTCCGACGGTTTATTTCTTGAATAAACTGTACAAATCAAAGCTGCATGGCCTGGGGGGGGGAGCATGCAAACGTTGGGTGGGTGGGGGGGTGGGGGGCTGTGCTCACAGAGGCCTCCAGGCCATGTAATGCCCCCTCTGGTAGACATGCTGGAGCTCTGCAGTGCTTGAGCAGCTTTGCCTTCGGGAGCGTTAAGTGATTTCTTTCTATAGGATTCTCACTAAACATTCATTTCTCGCTCTAAGAAACTACCGCAGTGACTGGAGCTCCACCATTAAGACCAGTAACCAGTATCTCTGGCTGCATCGGGGAACACAGCGAGCTTGACCCAACCAGTCACTCACAGCTTTAACTTGCACCCGGCACAGATTAACATCCACTAGTGGCAAACATCTGTTAATTTTGAATTGTGAATTTGCACCATTGACTAATACTAACCTGTCACTCATTAGCTGCTGTTGCTCCACTTTACACTTTGTTGTGTCGTCTCTGGAGAAGTGAGATTAGAGGAGAGACATCACCGGACTCGCGGAGACAGACTGGTACGAGACGTGTGCCTGCTGGAGTGGAACAGTCGCTGTTTGCCAACTGGCCCTGCACGTCGGCCCGACATCACTGATCCCAGCGCTGCCTATTCGGTGAAGGAACCGATTCTATTTCAGCCAATCGGCAACAAATCTTCTCCTTCTGTGGCCAAACGGCTTCTGCTGCTTTTTACTGTGTCCTTTACAAAAAAAACACATTTAGAAGTTAAACATGTTTATGATCATGACATAGAAACAACAAATATAAAATGCAAAGAATACAACAATTAATTAAGAAGTATGAAAACCTCCTAAGTAAACAACTGACAATAGAAAATATATATTCCTCATCTGGTAGAAATGTATTTTATCACCAAGCTGCCTTTTTCGAATAACATTGTTTGACACTTGGGCGCTGACTGAAATGTGGAACTCTTTACGTGACTACCTTCCCTGAAATATACAGTATTTATGATTGATTAGATTATACTTTGCCACCTACACATAATTTAAAACATGTTGCTAAGATGCGATATGACAATAATAACCCAACAACACTTTACATGTGTCACTCAACTTGTTTCATTTGGACTAATGACAGAAAACACATATTGAAGAGTTGCACGTGTTGAAGCTTTTGAACCCTGGGATCGTTCTTCAGTATTTAACACATCTGCACCTCCACATCTCTTCCCCTGACACATTTACTCGCTGGTTGTTTTTACCTTTCAACATCCGTGCTGCAGATGCCTCCTCCTCTCCAGATGTGGTGATTAAGGGATATGACGCAGCTTCCAGCCATTGTTGGGTCTGGCATCACAATGGTTAATGACTCTGCAAATGGCAGACAGGTGCACGGGAGAAAACGGTACCTGGCATTAGAGCAGATCTAAAGGTGGCGGGGAGCTTGTTCCGCCGCGACTCGGCAATCAGGGCTGATTTGTGTGATGGAGAGCCGTAAATGTTGATGGCTCATTTGCTCGTTGATGGATAATTGCCGCTATTAACAACATGACACTGGTCTCACCTTTATTATAAGATTCTTCTTCACAGTGTTAATGGTTTCCTCTTGTTTCGTGTCCCCGCATTCATTAGCAGAAAACCCAATCCCGTTCCTTAACGACTACACATGGGTGCAGCGCTCTGCTGGAACACCATACATCTTCCTGAGCCGTTGTAGCATCTCCGGGGTTTTTTTACACAGCTCAGGTAGACGTCAGAAGAGAAACACGTGCATTCCACCTGCAACTGAGGGAACGTTTTTTAACGGCAGCACCTTAAAAAAAATTCAAAATGGAAATTACCGGGGACAGAATCTGTGGCAGATACAGAGCAAATATAAGCACATAATGCCCGTGCGCTTCCTTCAGTCCCTGCAGGCGGCAGAATGAATTAATACAATATACCTTTTTTTTCTGCTTTGAAGCTTAAACTATGTATTTTCCACCTTCCAATCTTCCAGCTCCTCCCAGGGGACACATGGTCACACAACCCTCACAGCGTTACATAAATATGTTCCATAATGAATATTCTAATGTTCTGGGCTTTGTTTTATATTCGACGGGGGGTCAGCGGTACCCATTTTTCAAAGAGAAGGAATTTAGTTAATTAGCTCTGGCTCTTTTGTTACGCACTCATTAAAATTAATTCAAACTTTATTTTATTTGCATAACTCGTTAGGATTATACAAACAGATACACAAAGAATCAAACTCATATGGAGGCTGATTAATAAGCGTCTCTGGACAGGGAACTAATGAAAGGCTTTTTCCTCTTTATTTGAAGATGTTGCGGCGCGGGGGGGGGGGGAAATGATTTTTCCGTCTTTGGGCGCGGATCCAAGTCTTTGCGCGTCACATGGGAGATGAAGGTGCTTAGTCGCTTTGCTTGTTGACAAAGACGGGTTGTGTCAGAATCGTGTTTGATGTGCGACAGCGACAGAACTCCACAGTTAATCTGGGGCATCCGGGCATAATTGGTGAAATATGGCGAGTCAGAGCAAAGGTGCACGTTCACTCTTGGGGGGGGGGGGGGGGGTCTTCTTACGGAAAGAGCAGAAAAAAACCACTCAGGCTGCGCTTTTCTTCAAAAGAACATCCACAATGAGGTTGTTAAAGAATCTATTTAGAGTAAAAAATGATTATATTGTATTGTCTTAAAAAAGGCAGATGTACTTACTGCAGCCTTCTGGCCTTTGACTACACTTTAGTAATCGTACAACCTGTTGCAGGGTTTTGGATGAGCAGCGTGTGAGAGCCTCCAGGAGCTTAGAGGTGAGGTAGAGTGGAATTTCATTTCAAAGCTCCCGATAAGGTTCAGGTTAAGTCTGCGGCTTTAAGCTGCACCAGATAGAAACTTGATGGGGCTGAGAAAACATAATTATGAGCTGAGAATGAACTAGATGAACTTACAGAGTGGTACGTTTAATATAAAGCCCAAAACTTGTCCATATGTGACAAACTGGATGAACCGCATCAGTGTTCAACATGTTGTTTGAAGTCATATTGGAGGATATGTTTAAAGCTTAAAAAACATAAATTACATGCCCTGGGTTTATTCACATCATATCAACAGAAAACTTTATTTCATTTAGCTCTTACTGTCTTCTTAAATAATATACGAAGTGCAAAACACAACAGCATCTGCAACATCCGTGGTTTTCTTATTCGCTGTTGTCTTTTGTGATATGAGCTTAAGAGCTTCTGTAAAAAGCAACTTCACAGATTGTGTTTCTCTTGTCGTTGTTGGATGTAAAGCTCACATTTGTTTAAGTTGCTCCTGATATTGTTTCGGGATGGACTCCACGCAGAAAGGTGAAATACAACCGTATATGTATCATTAAGCTTCGGAAAATAACTAGCGTTGCACTTCCGAGGTCAGATATCCTCTGTTTACCGTACGCGTCCTCCGTCGCTCTGTCCCTGAATGAGAAACACTCCTCAGTATTGTGAGCTGATGTCTTCTCAGACTGGTCGGAGACATCTGTCGGCCGGCTGCCTGCAGACTGAGCGTCCATGTAGGACATGTAGGACATGTCACAGAGGGTTGACGATCCCTCCTCTGTTCTCTGATGAAATTTTAAGTCACACCGAAAGCTAAGAAAAACTACTCCTTCATTCTGTTTCATAAGATGTTCCCTTGCAGGTACAACCCGTCCTTCTTCTTAACTCTCAGAATCGATCAATGCGGAGATATCTGACATTGAGATGGAAATCAAGCTTAATGAAATGCATTTCCAGACACTGATGATGCAATATTACTTTTTTTTTTTTTCCCAGGGACAATTGTTCAGATTCAGATCAATGATCGGAATCAAAGAGGCAATTACATTTGCGAAAAAACAGCCGTTCCAATCAATGTCTGTGGCTGATTCAATACAAATTGAAACTGTGTTGTTTATCTACTTGTCTGTGGTGACATGTGGAATATAATTGCGAGCCACTTCATGGGCGCTCTCCAAAATCTTGCCAGACAGATGACATATTTGTTGCTTCTGTCGGTCTGTGCCAATTTCTTTCATTCTCCGTTAAAGCCGGAGTTTTTTTTCTCTCTCCTCCTTTCGTCGCTTGACAGTTTATTGATGTTTCGCAACAGCTGTTATGACACGTATTAATTCTGTGCTTGAAGAAATATCCAAGCTTAACCAGGGAAACGTCTCGCTCTGGAAACGAGGACAAGATGAGGTGCAACAGGTGCAGAATCCCTTATTTCACCTGAGCACCAAGGACGAACAAAGGGCGCCGGTGTGTGCCGCAGATTCCAGGTTCAGACCGGAGCTTTGCAAAAGTGCTAGATTGCTCTGTGTGGTGGATACGTGCAAAAGAGGGAAAACAGCGTCATAAATCCTGGGCTGTTGTTTAATTTTCCTTTCAGGGGAAGATGACACAAATATTCTTTGTACTTCTGAGGCCAGCAGACGAGTCACTGGAGTTAATTCACCTCGACTGTGGTGATTCAACGTCACCATCCTGCACGTTAGCCCCAGAAAGAGACTGGGAAATAAAAGTAATGGGGGAATGTTGATCGCTGCCTGAAAACATATTTATTTTTCTGCTTGAAATTTTCTAAATGCCAAGTGTTGGCAAATAGATCTTTCCAGTGTTGGGCCGAGAACATATCAACGAAGTTTAGAAGTTTGATTTCTGATTAAAACAGAAAGTCTAAGAGTTTATATCTGACTGTTGTTCACCTTTAATCCTGTGTTAGAAGCTCTACTTCTAAAGTCTTGTGTGTTTAGTTTAATTCTGTGCACGTTACTTCTTGTGTCATGTTCAAACTTTGAGTTTTGGGTATTAAAGGTCAACGTATGATTGAACCATTGACACTGATCCCTCACACATCAGGATCGTCTGTGAACATCTGCATCACTAAAAGTATCTGGAATCTCATTTTGTACACAGATGACTACAATGTTCCTAAATCATCATGAATAATACCATTTAAATTCATAATAATCATTGTAAGGAAATTCAATATTAAAATATGGACAACAGAGAGTAGAGTGACACACACACACACACACACACACACATTTCAGTTTTGTTAGTCCTTGTGTGTCCTTCATGTGTTTGTCCTTGTGTGTAACTGCACCTGTGTCAGGCACCACAGTAATAATCCACTATAATAAAATAAATCACAAATAAATGTTACTTTTCCTCCCAACCAGCATGAAACGGGTGTGTGTGTGTGTGTGTGTGTGTGTGTGTGTGTGTGTGTGTGTGTGTGTGTGTGTGTGGGGGGGGGGGGGGGGGGGGGGGGCACTTCTCCCAGCATGACCCCGAGCCACAGCGACCGGGGGTGGGATTCAAATGATTGACTTTCAGGTGAACTCGCTCTTGTCTAGGTCTGGTTTAGGTCCCCACAACATGAGGAACATCACACATGCAGAGACACCATGTTCTTTAGACTCAATGTGGGAGGTGTTGTTATTGTCCTTTTTTCATTTAACACAGCAGATGTAACAATCATGTTCTCATTTTAACATATAAAAAAAACCAAGTTATTTTTAGTCTTTTGTTGAAGCCTGTATTTATGATCATCGTGCGTCATGAATTTGTTTTTTTTACCAATTTTCAAACCAGAACAATAGAATTCAAAAGTGGTGTAAAATACATGAAAAGACAAAGTAAACATATATATGAGGGTTACGGATGAATAATAAGTTACTTAGCAGATATTTTAAAATATAAAGTAGAGTAAATATAGATATAAAGGGAATCGAACACAGTAAAACACACGAGATGAGTGTATCGTCTGTTTCAAGCCAAACTTCTCGACTATCGATACACACCCTGCAGCAGAGAGCCTGTTAATATACGACTTTTATATTGTGTAAAGTTAAAAAACATGAGGTGAGCTTCCTTTAGGGAAACTATGGGTATGAGTTTTATATCTCAAATCAAGTGTCAACTATGCAGCAAAGGAGAAAAAAGCAGGATGTTCTTCTTCTCCGTGCTTGTAAGTGAACCTGTCCCCTCCGTGCGGGTCCGTCTCTCACGGGTCATTCGTCTCACACAAGCCCGACAGTGTCTCTGCTTTAAATTAGCCCAGTTGGACTAATGGAAACTGAAACGTCCTGCTTATACCGGGAGAGGAGAAATGTATGTAGTGATCCTGAAATTCTCTTTTCTCAGAGAACACTAACATCTTCGATAACCCCCATCCTGCTCAAAGTTCATTTAGAAAACTTTATGCAGGTTTTTGTGCCACGAAAATGTCTCGTCAAATGGGAGTCGACTTTTTATGCGATGAAGGGAAATGGCCATTTGGAGCGAGGACCCGTTACTGGAGGTGATATTAAAAGCGATCCATTCTAATCTGTGTGATAAGAGGTCTACGGGATATCTGAAAAGCTGCTGCATGAACACCAATAAAAACGGAAGCACTGGGATATACTGCAGGATCAATATCATATTTAAAGTGCTCGTACAAATTGTGTGTCTGGTATTGTTTTATATTAACAGCCAGGAGCCCGGCAGATAAAGTTATGTCACCCACGGCTTATATGATTATTTCAAACAGCAAATGAAAACGTGACAGTGTTTAGCTTATTCCGAACGGAAATATCTGAAATGTAAACATAATAAAAAAAGGCAATGCACATTGTTCTTAGTCGTAATTGTTAATTCCGGGTGCGTGCAGGGATGTGGTGTAATAACAGCACTGCTGCGATTCAATTACTGCGGAAGTAAGTGTTCATTAACGACCAAAGATGACAAGAGATGTGCGGCGGCGTGGAGGAAACGAGGCCACAGACCGGGAGGGGAACGCAGGGCAGCCTCCATCTTGGCAAACGCGAGGACATCTGGAGCGGAGCAGCTGACCGGCGCCCGAGTCTCACCTGACACCACATGCTGAGGTCTGGATGGATTCAGAGCCGTTTAATCCGTTTATTTCATTTCTCCTGTGAAATGAGATCAAACCAGCTCGGCTTTAAAAGATTGAACATGCAACGGTTCTTCATTAATATTTTAAAAAAATGACTTATGTTGTGTATTTAGTGTCCAACAATGATCAAACCGAGAGAAATCCACAGTTTTATTCAAGGTAACAGGAACGTTTTATTTGAATTGCATCATTTCTGCTTCACCTGTGGATTTGTACTGTGGCTGAGACATCTCACACATTAACGAGAAACAATTAAACAAGTAAAGAACCACAACACAAATGCAAAAGACACATAACGACCAGCGGATGTGCTGAGGTCAACTGAGCCGTCGTCTGGGGACAAGCCAGTCGGCGCCTTAAAATAAGATTCTGGTGTATTTGTCACCATAAATCTGCTTGTTTCATTTTCCAACATCTGTTATCACTGATTTCCATTGTGTAGCTTTTGCGTTAATGTTTTCCCTCAATGCGCTTGTGTCTCTTACATCTCGGCCGCCGTCTCTGCTACAAGTTAACCACTGCTAACTGGTTAGCCAGTTAACAAGACAGCATCTCCCATGATCCCACGCTCCTTCACGACGTCATCAACTACGTCTTCTTGTTATCGTCTCGATTAAAAGCCCCCTAGTGGCCAATTGTACATCTAAATATCGTATTTATCCCCTTATAGAAATATATATGTCTGGATTTGCGAGCGGAGGAGAAACCCCTGTCAGTTTCCTAGTCTCACTTCCCAGTAAACATATTTAACCTTCGTCCTGTTTGATCATGTTCTCCTCACAGGAGGAGGCCTCGCCGGCTCCTCGGACCGTGCCGCACAGCCGACTAATGATTAGAACTTCTTTAAATAACGTCAGAAAATCCCCTTGCTTATTATTTCTGCCTCTCTGTTCTCACATTCCATAATGACAAATCTTAGTCCTTCAGAGTGTACACAATTATTATTCCTTCTTTTCTTCCCCTGCCCATGGAGACATTTCCTGGGTTGTTTGATGAGTGAATCCTCTGTGGTCTTTTTTTCCATTGTACCCTCTAAAATAAAACGCAATTTAAATTAGCTTCTGCTCAGTCTCTCATGTCTTCGCACAGCGTTCTCCCCCCCCCCCCCCCCCCCTCCCATTTAGAGGAGGTACAGTCTTCTAGTTCAGAGACGGCACTCTGCCACTACCTCCTGTTTGTTTTTCTCCGTCTAATCTTCTTCTGCGTAACTCTAATCTCGGCCCTTTGAACTCGTTGTGCTCTGCTAACTTTTCTCCGTTGGCTAGTTTTTAAGTTTTATTCCCGGCACTTACTCACCGGCGGTGTTGACAGGCATGCACAGGGGTTGGTTTTAAAAGGGCTTGGGTTTTTGTTCCCCACGAAAAATATGTGCATTTATATTTTTTTTCCAGGATATATGTATATTTAAAAAAAAGACAGGGGCTCATTAAACGCTGCGCTGCTTATTGGTGGATGTTTTATGGCGGTGCTCAGGGTAGTTAGAAAAGAAATACGTCAAAAACCAGACATCAAAAGTTTCAGCAATCCACAAAATTTCAAAGAGAAACAACTTTTAAAAACTTCTCCTGATAAATGTTTTTGATGGTAGCTGCATATCACTTTTATTTGAGTACAAGGCATTTGCAAAAAAAAAAAAGGGGATGTTCAGTTTAGCATGTGACGCAGGAAGCTATTTCTCTCGACTCCCCGAGCACACATTTGCAACTTCTTGCAGTTCACTCCATCAAGATCCTCTCTACCCCCCCCCCTCCGCTCTGTGACGTTTTTCGGGGTCTTCTAACAAGTAAGGGAGTTGTATTTGGGGTTTTTATTGTGTGTGAGTGTGCGTGCGCGTGCGTGTGCGTGTGCCCTGTTTTGTCCATGGATCTATAAGCATGTCCCTTCCATATCTTCTTTTCACAGACAAGGTCTCTGTGGAAGACGGATCTCCTCTTTCCCTCTGTGCCTCCCCAAACTGTCATCCAGTCTTTCCAATTTTCCTCCCCAAAGGCCGACAGGAACACATTTCCTGCATCTGTGGGAGACCCGACTCGCACTGTATTTTCATCGCCTCTCCTTCCCCTACGCTTAATATTCACTGCCCATCTCCCTGCAACGTCTCCCTTTCATTTGTTTATCTGTCAAAAGCAGAATAATCCTGCATGTGTGCACGTGGCCCATGTTACACGAAGCATTTCCCTGTTTCCTTATCACTCCTGCAGGTTTTTGTTAGAGGAGTCACCTGGTTAGCTTCTGCATGATTCTGTATTTTTCCGCTGCCACACTTGAAAGTATGAGAGCACATCAGTGTGCTCAGAAAGTAATGGTGTCAGAAAGGTTTTCTCCTGTGGGCTCAATTGCAAATAGAGCAAATCCTTACACTTGTAAGTCTCGCCAGCAGTTTTGGAGGAGATTTTTTAAAAATTCTGTTACATGTTAAAAAAGAAAAAGACCAACACGGGTTGCACACTCTGCCAGATGCGAGTGCAGCAGGCAAAAAAACAAAAAAACAACCTGTGAGGTTAAATCTGCAAGTTTACCATACGCTCGATGAGTCAGGGGGGGGGGGGGGGGGGGGTGCGTGTGCTGTGACTGCCCAAGCAGGCCCAGTCACAACGGAAGAGGAACACGTCGCGGGTCACTGGGCAGGGGTCCGTTAATCGTACGTGTCGGCCCAGGTAGCATGATGGGAAACAAATTGAGTGTCATTTCTCACCAGAGGACTTGGCGTCGCGAGACAAGCGGCTGCTCTCGGCCTTCCAGCCTGAGTCCTCGCCACGACCGACTGTATACAGAGAAGAGGACGTTGATGAATGGCAGGGGAAATGTTCCCTTTGCAAAAAAATGCAGAGGACAATCGTTATCTGGGAGCTGGCGACGCTGCAGCAGATACGGGGGGGGGGGGGGGGGAAACGATCAAACACGGAGTCAAAACACAAATTAATTTCCTGTTAATTACTGGAACTGTACGCAGGCTAAAATACCCACATCAACGTCAATATCAGCAACAAATATCTCAACCGAACGTCGTGTAAAAGCTGCTGCTGCAAGTTCAATTTCTACTGTATCGCTCGAGAACAGTGGAAGATGAATCTAATATAAACACAAGCCTCTAAAACATCACAGAATAATATAACAACAGGAGTGTTATGTTTTTAATACTTTAAGTCGACAGGTAATTACATGTAGTTCAAAGTGTGTAGAATGGAGCTTTAATATCTGATATGTAGATGAACTCCCTGGATTAATGTGGAGATTCTGATCCAAACATTTCTCAAACCTTTAGTGGAACAAACTAGAGAAAATGAACTCTGACTTCCTGCATTTAAATGTGTACAAGTCAGGCAGGATGTGCAGCTTCAAGTCATATTGTTTGATTGATGAAGAAAAGAAGTCGTTACCTGTTGGATGTCGTTAATATTTTGTCCCGTGTCCGACAGCTTTGACCTTCAAAGTGAAATCGTGAGTATTTCTGCCACCGGAGGAAAAACCTTCAGCCGTTTGTCCTGAATCTTCAAATTTGCGCATCAGTGGTCGAAGATAAAAAAGTCACATCGCTCGTCCGGATCTTTCAGTTGTTGTGAGGTCCTCGCAAGCTGCTGCAGGGGAAATGACATCGTGCAGTTAGGATGTAAAACACGGAGTCACTTTCATGGCTCGCTATGTGGAACAAGTGAACACTTTGCCTCCTCAGCACAAAAAGTTTCAGCTGGTTGGAGTTTGTTGCCGAGTCAGTGTGTGTGACTGTAAACGGTGCAATATGCACGTGGAAGGTAACACGAGGTGAAGGATGGGAAGAGATACGGGCCTTAAAGCTGCAGTGCTGAACGTTTTGTCTCCCCCTTCAGGCAGCGAAAGCAATTACACAAACGCTCTCGACACACGCTGGTGATGCATCTCCGTCTCTCTTCGGCTGCAGCAAACCAATCTTTGTTTGTCGCTTAAATGTTATCAATAACACAAATGTAACTTCGGACTCGAGAAACAAACTTATCAATGTTTCACGACGCTGCGAAAGATTTGTTGAGAAAGTTGTAAACGCGGCTGTGACTTAACAAAGCAAGCTCCTAAACAATAAAAGCCTGAAGCACTGAAGCAGTGACAAAAGCACATTGAAAATACAAAAGTGTATATTTGCATCAGAGTGAACAACTAAATAATAAATGTAAACATATGTAAATAGACGTTTCTACTTGTTTAGTGATTTATCGCAGAGGAAACAGTGAATTTCTTCTTCTTGTTATTCCACCGACTCTCAAAGGTCTTCTAACCGTTCACTGAGGAACATTACACCAAACCAAATTGTCCTTTAAAAGAAAATAAAGATTTCAACATCATACAGTGTAGATGTTGATGGCTATTGATTTGTCTCGGAGGAGATTTCTGTCTTGTTTTTTTTTGTCCCCGTGCAGCTGTGGCCTTTTCCAAGTCAATTCTGGAAAACTTTTGTTTTTTTTCTAAATTCCATTAAGTGTATCTCACAGCTAAAGGACTCGACGATCGATAGTCAACCAGACCGTGAAAGTGACCAGACTAAATATGATCTTACTGGCGATACTTTTAATTCCCTCCCTGGAAGGCTTCCTTTGTTTTCCAAAGCCCACCGCGTGTTGGCCAGTGGTGGCTGCCTGTCAATGTCGGCGTATGCCGGCACATTCTGACTCGGAGGCATCGTAGCGTGATCCATAGCGTGACTGGGGTCAACCTGAGGGAGACAGGTGTCAGGGGGACCAACAGGTCCCATGTGGGTAGAGGTTCACCACTAACGCCCCGAGGGCTCCTTTGTGAAAAGCGACAGGAGGGGAGGAGGCGGGCTGCATACTGATGATGTCAGCTCTGTGTGCGGAGACTGTGTGGAAAGCAGCAGGTGGTCGAGGAAAGAAGGAGGGCAGGCATCCATGTAATATCTTATATATTTATTTTCTCGCCGGAAGAATGGGGAGGCCTGTCGCCAGATTCCGTGAGCCCCTTGCATCATTTTAAACAAAGATTAAATACATCAATTGGTGACTTGCTGAAACCTGAGAGACTCTTTTTAATTAGTGCGGGCATAGAGAGAATATAATTTTGGTGCTTATCAGCTCAATGCAGCTGGATACAGCACATTTATCACAGTTGCTCACATCTCGGTGATAAGGCGTTCCTCCTCAGCCTGGTGTACATTCAAACAAGACACAGAGAATCCCAGGAAGCGGGTTTGAAAGAGTGTTGTTGCCAAAACGGTGCCAGAGAAGCAACTTGTGAGTCGCTCTCCACAAACCTCTGCACGCGCACGCTCCCAAGAACACGTCTTTATTCTCCACTGCCCGGTGTCGAGGAACGCGTTTCATCCCCGTACTGGAAAATACTGGATTAGGGCTGAGGTGATTTCTGATGATTCGTGATGGTGACGCCGAGTAAGTGCTCGGCAGGGTGGCGCAGCAGAGAGAGAGAGAGAGAGAGAGGTCGAACTGAAGGTCGAACTGAAGATCATGGCTTGGATCTGTGTAACCGCCCCAATGTGTCATCTGGTGCAAAACTGTCTTTCGGTAAATTCTTCACTCAGCACTGCCACCGAGTGTTAATCAGCAGAATAGTGGAAACCCGACAGGGAACTAGAGTATAACCAATTATGTTTGATTTTTCTTTTTGAATCAGATCAGTTAAATACGCAGAACTAATAAAGCACACCTATCTGAGATTACTGCCGTCTACAATCAGCTTTGGGGTCAGGCCACTGTGGAAGTAAAACGAACGCTGGAGTTGAATTCTCCGTTTAAAGCAAATGCAAACTCGCTAATGTGTTTTATTCTGTCGGCCTTGAGGTCGGGTGTTTCTGCTTACTCCTGCATTTCAAGCTCTCAGGCACAAACATATGCATTTTTCTATACTGCACCAAAGACAAAAAAAATGTGGCAGGCCAGTTAAAATATGACTTGCAAAAAAAAAAAAAACGCTGGGTATTTGAAAGTGTTCACGTTCACTACGATGTTATCACTGCTTTTTCATATTCCATTACAATTTCACATTATATGCTCGCTTGGAATTTATTAACTGGCGGGTGCAGCGGTGTCAATGGTAGTTGCAGCTTGTTATCCCCTCAGGCGGGTGTGAAATAACTCTGAAATATCCACTCAAGAGGGGAAAGTGAGGGAAATGAAAGAGATGGCACCTGCAAGCCTTTTTACAATCCTTCTGCATTGAGCTGGATGTTGACTTCAAGACGTACGATGTGGAGAAAGAGAGTTGGTTTTGCATTCTGCTGTGTGTAATCGCATTAAGAACATGTTGCGCCGAGCTTTTACACACTTGGTGAAATGTGCCACAACCAAAGTTACACAATAAAACAGGTCCCACGGAATAACGGTGGTAGATACTGAAGGAGGTGTTGGTCAGAACCACACAACTTTTTACAGAATACGTCCAACACACGGCTCCTATTGGATTTATTTCTAACTGAAGATTTATTTCTGACTTAAGAGAAAAATCCTGGTCAGCAGCGGTGGACGTCTGAGCCGTCAACGTGACGTGCTTTGTCCGCCCAACAAATCCCCACGTCTTCCTCCTTAAGACCTGGTGCGTTGGTATAAATCTGTCACGCTCCCTTTGTGTTTGTGACTGAAAGATTACAGTCATTACTGCACTGAAACTCAACGAGCCACTCGTCAGCCAAACACGTCGGAGAAACAGTCAAACAGATTTTTTACACGTCTATTATTGATTGTTTTTGGGGTTTTTCTCATATATTATTGCAGGAGATTTCTAACCTTGGTTCAAACTGCGATGTAAACTGTGATGTAAAGGAGGAATCGAGGTAAAGCTGATTCTGTCAGAAGCAGCTCGCGGTGATGTGTCTTCTGTGGAGCCTTTGTGTCTCTGGCTGCGCTGTGAGGAACGTGGGACACATTTCCACAGGCAGGTCCCAGGGTCACTGTGATAACCCTGTGAATAACTTTCGCCGTCCACGTTGATGGGCGTGTGACCTTCCCGGTTAATGTCGCAGCCATCTGCAGAGGACCAGCACTGAGATAGAAAGATTGCCGCTGCCCAAAACCCAAAGTACTGATGTGAGAGTCTCGACAGGACAGGTGAGCGCTGGTCAAGATGGTTCTTGTTTTGACAACACAGCAGTGCTGACTTTGTGAGTGAATTATCATGACCTCCGGCGCAGAGATGTCAGCCGCACCAGCAGCGAGAGTCAAATCCTTTTCGCTCTCGGCTCCGCAGAGTTTGAAAAAGTCCCTGAAACACAAAAAAACACACAGAAAGAAAAATCCCCGAGACGAGAAACCGACGAGTCGCTGGTGATCGTCCAACAGTTTTTAATCCGACGTGTGTGAGAGGTCTTGTTTGTGATTAGATCTTCGCCATCTGTGTGTGTGCGTGTGTGGGTGGGTGGGGGGTGGGGGGGGGGGGGGTATTTACTATCTGTACTCTGACACATTACTGAGTCAGTAAATATTCTAAAAGGCTGAAAAAAACCCTCGGACACGAGTCCTATGTTTATTATGAGTATTAGTTTGACATGGATTGCAGAGACCTCTTGCAGACTCAGAGCCCAAGGGGGGGGGGGGGGGGGGGGGGGGGTGCTCCAGCGCTGCAGCATCTTCTGTTGTGATTTTACACTTCACTTGGCCGCGCCGCTAACAGCAAGATAAAACAACACATCTATCTGAGGCCTGGGAGTCTGTTTCGTACCGATCATTTCTCCCTCAAAGGACAACACACCCATGAGGGAACGCCTCGATAATTACGATATAAATCGCTTTGGCAAGACACTACAGGAGAAGAGCAGGGTGTGTGGGGGGGGGGGGATATAAGTGTGTGTGTGTGTGTGTGTGTGTTTTGGGGCGGATATCAGTAAATCATGTGGGAGCACATAGAAATGAAGATTAATGGATGATTAATGGCTGTCCACAGTGAGGGATCTGAGTGTTTGGTGGGGCATGTAGGAGAGGTGAAAGGATGAAGGAGAGGACCAGGTGGCACCGAGGCACCGGGGCCCCCGAACAGCCTCCGCGCTCTGACCGCACCGCTGCCGCAGCTTAATATCTATTTGGATTACGACTCAACCTGTGATGAAGAAAAATTTAATTTTGTCTCTTTTTCCTCCTCAGCTGCAGGGAGACGAGAGGAGAACAGTGGTCGATGAGCAACAGGAGAGGAGCCGCGGTGAAGTAAACTTTTCTGCTAAAAAAAAAAAAAAAAAAAGGAAAAACAATGACCAGTGATAACCCTCAAGCTCTTAGACAGAACGTGGAAATAAAATATAAATGTCATATTGATTGTTTTCTTCTACTCCATACCGAGTTAATGTTTCTACTATAGAATGACGAGTGTGTGGGTTTTATCTCTCGCGCGCCGAAGTCAAGCCGAGCGGGAGAATAATAAAGAAAAAAGCCAAAAGACAGTTCATCACATATCGGTCGCTGTGAATCGCAGTTTCCCAAAGCACACCTACAGAACCGCAGCGCTGAAATGTGGACATCTCTTCACAGGCAATAAATATCTCTGCAAAGCACTCGCTATCTGCCTCTCATCGAACATATCCTTTCTTTTGCCAAAAAAAGCTCTCACACTGTAACTCTGCAGGCAATTTCTTCTCCCACTTAGTATTTTGCACTGACTATGCCAGCAGTGAATAACACTTTGGCCAACACAGTGTCAGCGCCATTACGGCTGAAGTAGCAGCACAGCCCGTGGTGGATGTGCTCACATTTGTTTGACCGTAATCATGACTTAAATGAAGGTAGATTGGGGTTTCATTCGGATAAATGCTTCTTGGACGCGCGGCGCCGCTCTGGTAGAAATCACGGCTCCGAACCACTGATCCGCATTACATCAGGTAATTTGGCTGAGTGACAGAATAACCAAAACGACGAGGATGCACATTTAGCCCGTTGTCGGTGTCCCTCAATTCCCATTTGCAAATGTGTCCGGAACCTCTCGGTTAATTCTCCAACAGTAGATGAACCCAAACGCCTTTTTAGACACAATCGGCAACAACAACCAATCAGAGCAACGACAGCATATCAACAAACGCTCGACGGGCCTGGTTACTTCCTGCAGCTTTGATCTGGATGGTTTTAGTTTTTACGATGTACAGTGTGGAGTTTGTAGACGAGCGTGAGTCTGACGTCGACGTCTTTAATGCACATTTCAGATGAACAACTGCGATTGGATTGAAATCTAGTTGTTCTTTTATATCAGTTTAGATTGTGTTTAAGTTATTATCTTAGAAAACTAAATAAAGTAGAGAAGTGATAACATCTGCTCAACGTATCACAGAAGACCTTCACTGCAGTTTCTTATCAGAAGCGTGAGCAAACAAACACAGAGTCTGAAAAGGTTCAAAAGGACGTTTCACTCATTCAGTATTATTCCTGCTTCTCTTCCTCTTATATAAGAGATATTGTATTTTATATCAATATGCGGCGCCAGCTCTGAAGAAGGTGATTAATCTGTTATTGACCCACCAAACACACAAAAGGGGCTCAGATGTTTTTCATTTCAGATTTATTTAGCGTGATTCTCACAATAACAGGTTTTCCTCTGCAGTAAAGCTCCGGCTGAATTGATGGTTAGAGCCCGAGGGGCCACGGGGGAAAGTAAGTGCAACTTCCTGTTTGTAAGATTATACACTGGTCAC
This sequence comes from Hippoglossus hippoglossus, assembly GCF_009819705.1. Classification (NCBI taxonomy): domain Eukaryota; kingdom Metazoa; phylum Chordata; class Actinopteri; order Pleuronectiformes; family Pleuronectidae; genus Hippoglossus; species Hippoglossus hippoglossus. The sequence goes on along the minus strand of NC_047170.1, from coordinate 18,305,673 downwards.
TCAGGCTCACGTGAGAAGAAGCTGCGATGCACAACTTCCCTTTCATTCAAATTGGAAAAGATGTTTGACAGTAAATGCACCAATGTCACTTCTTTCTCTACCTGGTGGAAACCTGGTATTTCCTGGGTGGAAAGCTAACAAACAAAAGAACATCTTTATATTCCTCATCCTTACACTGATCGGGAGAAAAAGAAATGGAACGAGGAAATTGTCCAATAACAGAACATCAGAATCGCACCAGTAACCTGCTGCACTGTTTCCAAATCACAACCTGAGACTCGATCAACGGCAGAAATCTGAGGAAAACATTGAGGAAGATAGTCGGTGAATAAGAAAAACAAATACAGCAAATCTGTCGATAATAAGCTGAAAACACATTAACTTTTCTATTCTATGATTCTCCACGTTACACAATTCTCAGCTCTGGCTCTAATTTAGATTTTGGAAACTTCGGGACAAGGACAAAATGCATTTGGATTGTCTGTGCGTGTCTGTGCGTGTCTGTGTGTGTCTGTGCGTGTCTGTGTGTGTCTGTGCGTGTCTGTGTGTGTGTCTGTGTGTCTGATAGTAAGATACATTTGTTTCATGACAGATATGCTTCTTCATCTTTATATTACTTTGTCATGACTCAAATACAAGATACAGCCACACAGGACCATGATCAGTCATACTGCAGCTTATCAGGATCCAGTAAAACATCCGATCGGCTCTGGCCAACGGAATCTTGCGGAATCGCCTCGGCAGCCATTTATAAAAACGTCCCGTCGTGCAACTGAAGTCATTTTATGATTCAGCTGAGGCAGCAGCTTGGCCGCCGCACCACTGTTAGCAGGAAGGACGTGGAGACACGTCAGCTGACGGACTGCCAACTGCCTGACTAATGTCTCAAATCAACTGAAAGTCAAAGGGATGTGGACAGAGAACACGTGGAAATAAAAACTATCCGCCAGGTTTTGTCAGCACGGAAAAGAACAAACTTTAATGTTATCTAATCCGTGTATTTTGAATTGCAAACATGTGAACAGCATGTGTTCCGTGTCCCATTTCACATCCAGGTAAATTCACACCCAGGCCGTGGGACCAGATAATTCAGAGCATCGCCCAATAGAGGAGAGTAGAACGGTCGGGGGGGGGAGGGTGCTATCAATTAATGAGATGTCAACAATTGTTTGCTGCTGCATTATTCATGTCACAGCAGTAATAAATAATGAGCTAAGTAAATTGAGAAAACTCACAGCTCAGGAGTCCCCCCCCCCCCCCGAACGCTTCCCGGGGCTTTTAACCTCTAGACGGTGTCATTTCTTTTCCGACCGGTGACAGTGTGTCGCTGGCTGCGGGAACAAGGTCCCCGAACGAAGGGACATTAAGGACTTGAGAGACAGGGCGGGACAGATGAGGGGCGCGGTGGCAGGATTGTGTTTGCGGAAGATTAAGGCCCTTCAGGACGGACGGGTGATGGATGGACGGGAGTGCTCCATCCATCAGGGCCTGTTTACATCACCTCAAAAAACAGGGCCGGGCCGAGCCACGCCAAACCCGCCTCTCCCTGCACTCCCCCGGTTTGGCCCCCCCGGCTCCATACTGGTGCCAGTCACCGCCATGATGGATCCCACGTGGAGGCCATATATGTAAGTGACAGGGGGAGACTTATGGAGCCATTTACCGAAGCCTTTATCCACTTGTCACGGTTTCTGTTTCCTGCTGAATCTGCGTGTTCCCCTCTACGTTACAGTGCTGCGGTTGTAACCCGTCATTTTGCCGTGAAATGTCGCACCGCACACACGGCGCATCATTCACAAATGACAAAGTTGTAAACATGTCACGATTTAATGGCCCGTTGTCTATTTGGTTTGAATGAGGCCCAAATGAGACGGAGCCCGGCTGCTTCCTGCCGTCTTGGCTCTCTAACCATTATCAACACTGGGACTCTTTTTTTAAAATCCGATGCTTACTCTTTCATTTCGTGGGCCGCCCGTTTGAAACATGAAGCACGTTTTCAAAGACAATGCTCCACTGCAGGGTTTCAAAGTGGGACCGCTGAGCAGCTCCCACCAGCTCACAGAGAGCACCCCTTATTTTTTGAATCTCTCAAACTGATTTTTTATTGCACATCCCAGACTCATAAAAATTCCTTTTGAGGATTGGTTTATAGAATTCTCCCCCTCCCCTCCCCCCCTCATATTTATAATGAGCATTTTCTCCCTGTTTTAAACTCATATTTCAAATGCAGTTTGAAGAGGTCGGTTTCCTGTGGAGATTCGGCGTCTCACGGTTCTCTATACGTGCCGTCCTGGCGTCTTCAACTTTGGGCTCGTCGAATCAAATCCGGAGAGAGAAGATATCTCAGCTAATGTTTCCCGAGTGCTAACAATGAGCCGACACGCACAACAGTTTAGCACATTTATCTTCAGAGTGTTTTTTTCGCTGCTTTCATTTACTTTAAAATATTTCCCTTGAAGCCGGGATGTTTCTTTGAACAGCCGCGCGTGGACACGGACAGAAACCGAGCCCGCGTCTAATATTCTCTTGGTTCGGCCCGAGAAGCTGGAAGAGGGTCATTAAGGGAACTCTCTCATCTTCATCTATCCAAGCAAATAAGATTTTCCACCACGTCTTAAAGAATTGTTGGAGGAAAGATATCAATAGTTCTGTCAGATATGCTGTGTGTAATTGAAAGAGCTCTTGAGGACAAAAATAAATAAAAAAAAACAGCCGTTCTACTGATTACTCAAGAACGATATTATTAAACTTTACCTTCTCCCTTCCTGAAATATCGTCAGACGGCAAAAACAAAACAGCAAATCATCCTTTATCTCCGTCTCGCAGTTCCACTCTCACGAAACCCCCATAACGAGTCTTCTCCTGGCCAGAGAGCAGCTTCACTGGAGACGCTGCATTATTCAGCCCTTCTCTCGGGGGTCTTTCCACATAGTTTGAACTTAATAACCTTTGTGCAGGCGGAGCCGCTGAAGTCAGGACGAGCGCTCTACCCCGGCACCGCATTGCCCCCGATTACGATGCATGGTTTTTATACTCTTTAATGGCCGTAACATGCCAGTAAACACACTGCAGGGTGTAGAACGTGATTGCTTCACATGGTTGCTAATTCAGATCATATCATCTTTATCATTTCATGGCAACGTATGAAATGTTAGCAGATGGGTTTTTTTGTTTTAAGCTGTGATTTGCCTCATCATGTGCAAACAGTAAATGAAAATGTAGCTGTCTATTGATCCCTGAGGGGAATTCAATCTGTGGACGTGGGGGAAATATATTGGATTGAGAATTATTCAGTGCTCTTTCTTGAAATGTTGCATCTTAACCAGATAATAACATGTTCTCAGTGACTGGCCCTTCGCTGGTGCTTTGGGAAGGTGTAGATTACAGGCCCCTCTGCTTTGGCCTCACCTGCCGGCCCCAGAGTCTCGGTCGTTGTCGTCGGTGAAGACGGCCTTGCAGCTCGGTTTGTCGCACCACATTCAACGTCGACCTCCGTGCCGTGTGGATATTAGAGGTTCATGCAGGTTCGAGGACGGCTTCTTGCATTTCAACCTCCAGATAAAGAGGGCAGGAGACGGGGGGGGCTGGACTGTCCTTCATTTGTGCATTTAGACATTAAGAGCTGTGAGGTGATGCACTGAGCCCATTCATGTGGCGTAGAGATGATGTTACACCCCCCGAACGCCGGCTGGCAGGGAAGCGCCCACAGTTATTCACTTTTATCTTACACCTGCGACTGTTACATCACTGTCGGGGAGATTTGTGCAGCATTTTCTTTGTCAGAACCCTTCCTGTTTATTGTGCTTGCCCCCTGATGGATGAGTCCGGGTGTCTCCAGGTCTCTGCACTCAACACTCAGTAATAGAGGCTGTGAGAGAGAGAGTTGAATTGCAGGAGTCTTGCAGCACCGGCAGAGTTCGGACAAGCAGAGAGCGGCTTCGGCCAACAAGACCTTCTGCCTGGCACAGAATCTCCAGAGCAGGAGATGAGAGGTTCATGGGAGGTCGTCTAATCCAGGAATTCAAAATCCAAGTCACCAGAACCAGGATTAAACTCAACAGGTTTCTACAAGTGAAAGAATCATGAGTAACTATTTATCTACCAGAATGACTGTTGCCTGTAGGGTTCCACGGATGAGTCTCTTTTTGAATTGACAATATTGTCGTTTCGGGTATAAACAACAATGCATAAATTTAAATTATATTTATTCCCACCAGATCTCCTTTGCAACCTTTATTTTACACGTACGGAGCGAAATATAAAAATGTCCTCCTGCTATAATTCTGTTCCTAATTGCTCCACAAGTGTGTAAATCACTCTGTGATTGTTGTTTTTGTTCCGGTTAGCGAGCCTCCGATGACGTGTTAAAGCAAATCTGATCGCTAAATCAAAAACCATCAAGGAAGCAGCTGGACGTGTACGGCGAGAAACCCAAGTGCAATTATGAGGAAGGGAACCTGATGCTGCTAATGAAAAGACAATCTCACGTCCAACGAGCGCCGGCGACATCACGTTCGTCTGCGAGACGCTTTCGTCCGCAGCAATTTAGAGTAAGTGAGCGACTCCAGATGTGAGCTTTGATGGATCGAGTGGAAATTTTAATTCAGACTCTCAAAAAGAGGAGTAAACAAATAAGCAGTGTGTTCACGTCTTAAATACTTAGAATAATACAATCAAAGCTTCAAAGCTGCAAACTTGTCTTTTTGCACTTTGATATCAGAAGCTGTCACTCCACATGTTACTGAGGTGGATTTATGGCTTATCATTGTTTGCTCTCACTGTCCAGGACGGATCCAGAAGAAGAGCAAGTCACATCTCTGTGGCGTTGAGAGCGGTGATATGGATCTGTGGTATCACGCTCGCCGCTGGGAAGGATTATGAAGCATCATACTTGCACTAATGACCTAATTATGAAGCGGTGGCACTGGAGGATTCTCACCATCATTTAAAAGTTAATCTTACTTTTTTTTTTTATTCATTTGCCGGAGTAATAGGGATATTTAAATCCAATTCGCACAGGAGGTCCCATATTTAATTTCATAGTTTACTGGAATCTATGAGGCGCAGTCTCTGGGATTTAAGACGCCCCCAAATTCCACTGAACTGTAACACTCGCTGCTCTTCAGGAAAATTAAGAGGCCACGTAAATACAGAGGGGAGCTGTGCAACGCGGGAAGAAAGGAAATGAGAAGAAACGGGTTAGGGTATAACTCCACAACAATAGCATGGTAATTCCTTTCGTGAGGACAGTAATAGTATTTTAGATGTGCAGATTAAAGTCTCACCGTCCCTATGGACCGATTATACCTCCTATTGTGTAAATCAGGAGAATGCAGCTCGGACGGACAGGAAGTCAGCGCTGAGGCTTTGAGATAATAATAATCATCCCACTCGATAACAGTCATTAACGGGACGATGTAGCCGACCGGCCTCCGCGTCACAGCCGAGCGGAGGCGTGCACCCAGACAGGATTCTCCCCCCCCCCCCCCCCCCCCCCCCCCTGCGCCATCAAACTTGAATCAAGGACGGAGAGAGGGCGGAGAATTTTCTCCACCTGCTGACAAAGGGGAAAAGATGATCACTCTAAATGCCCGGCACTAAATCTTTCACACTTTGTCAAGTCCGCTTTGTTCCTGCTGCCAGCGTTGACCCCTCTCTCTCCATCAGCAGGGACCCGGCCTTGGTCGCCAGGGGAACGGCGAGGAGGAGGAAGGCCAAGACACGGGCTAAATTTATAACGCACGTTTACGCCTCACGCCCCTCAAACATATTGCAGCGTTAAGTTAAGGACACACATTACACACCTGCGTTCACAGTCTACATAATACAAAACAATAAAGGGCTCCTAACTCTTATATATGGGGAGATTTAACAAGGATATATAAAGATTTATAAAATAAACGCACACGCATAAATACTAAAATAAGGTCGTGAAACTATAGGATTGTTGTCTTTGACATTTCCTACCCGTGTATGTCACCGCGCTGACTCAATGTATTGATTGTTGACGTGAGAATGACGGTGAGATATAACTTCCATTTTTCTGAAATGATATCCCAACAACTGTTCCACACACGAGCGCACGTGTGATTGTCACGAGGTCGGACAGCTCAGACAAATGAAAAATAAAGTCTCTGAAGCATGTTGGACGCCCGTTCTCCGGCAGCCGGCAGCGGACAGGACAATTTCAATTCAAATTTATGCCGAGACGATACAGTAGATGGAAGAACAAGCGCTCCGAGCAGGCGAGATGTAAAATGGTAAGTAGGTCGTGACAAGAGGTGTCCGGCCCCCTCGTACCTCTGCAAAGGGCAATGATCTTTTTAAACTAAATAAATCTATCGAGGACAAATGTGTTTTGCATAACCTGAAAAAAAAGGATTCGGGTAATGAAGGAGATACATTATACGCACACCAGCGTAGCCACCACTTGGACGGTTAATTAATTACAAACAGACCCCAGGTAAGTATTGTCTCATTTGGAGGGGGGGGCTGCCTCTAAAGGCTCTCTGTGGAGCTTGTTCACATTTAATATTTCACGGCAGAGAACCTCCTCCACCCTTCAACACTTCATGAAATATTTCCAGAGCCCTTTTTAAAGGTTTGAGAAGACGACCTGTGCAGGTGCAGCTGTGGGTTTTCTCTGTCCTGACACACTGGGTTGTTTTTTGCTGGACAGCGAATGAGACATTTCCAGTTTTGTATTAAAATATGGAAGTAATTGATATTAATCACCAACGTTAATTGAGTTGTTCTCTCCTTTCACCAAGTGTGAAATCTGTCTTGCAGTTTTTGCGTATTGCTGCTGACACCTCAACCAAAGAACAGGGGCGGAGGTAAAGATACAAAGGAATATGGATCAAGCTATTAAGCTAAGTTCATGTATATATGTGAGGATTACGTGTGAGATTACATACATACATTATACATACATCTTCGTATGACCTTCCTGTGTGAAGTGCCTTGAGGTATGCATGTTCTGATGGGACCAGATGCAAATAGAATTAAACTGAATGGAATCAATGCCAATCAAACTTGTAGGAAAAAAGCTGTTTTAATCAAGGTGCTGCACTTTCGCTTTAACCTCAGAAAAGAATCTTCTGGAAGTTGTCAATGTTCTTTCACTCGACATTTCCTCCACCCCCCCCCCCCCCCCCCCCACCCCCGTTCCCCTCGCCATTAAGATGTCAACCACAAAAAATGGCAACTACTCACTTTGGCAACTTTAATTGCCGGGGGAGACTTAAAGCGAGCTTACTTCCGAGGTGAGAATTTTTTTAAAGAACCCAGGCCTATCTGCAGCAGTCACTTCGGCAGACGGGCAGATTCATCTTCCTCCTGCTGTATTTGCTGTGACCACATCACGGCACAGTAAGTGATAAGCAGCATGGTGAAAGAGTAAGAGGGATTTATCTGCAGCTCTGCTGAGTGGGCCGCCGATAGAGGGGTGAACACGGGATGACTTGTTATGACAGTAAACCAGCAAGGCAGGTGGAAATATGCAAAAGAGGGAGATGTGTTTTAATCTGGAATTGACAACGATGACCCGCAGAATTGACTACGTAGAGAAAGTAGCGTAAAGTAAAATGGAGGGAGATTAACAATGTGTGTGTGAAGTTATACATATTTTTAAATACGTGTACATAGAGACTGCAGTAGATTCATTTGAGTCCAATCATGATAAAAAACTCTACAGATACAGTCAAACATGTTTTTGCACAACAAAAGTGAAGCCAAAGGGTCTTGATCGCCCCCTGGTGGCTGTCAGTAAAACCTCCTCCATGTTAGTGGATGGGGCAGAGATCAAACTAACGTGTACATTTTTCTCAGAGATGATTTCTGTCGTTCATGTGCAGGACGTCCAAGGTAGTTTGGTTTGCATTAAGTTGATTTGATGCTATAAAAATAGGGGGGGAAATGCCTTGATTGACAGCCGAGACTTCGCTTCTCTAGCCCCCCCCTCTTGGTCGCTACTGTACAGACTGTGGCTGCAAATGCTCAAGATGGAAGTGTTTGTATTCGGGAGGAGGAGACACATCGTCCATCTTTGTTTAGTTAGGCCACCATAAAGATTCACGTGTTGGGTGGTAACTCAAAATGTCTTTAGCTCGTCCTTTGTAATGTTTAACTGTTTGTGATCCATTAATAAAATCTCAGGGATCTCCCACAATTATAAGCCACCGACTCTGCGGCCGTTAAGAAGGGAGTGTTTACAATAATCCATCCAGTCTGCAGCTCAAACCCTGGTGATGAATGGATTCTGGCCCAGAGGAGCTCCACCTCTCTCATTAGGTAAAGACCCTGACGGTTCACTGGAGGTTTATTCCTCTAAGTTATGGAGCTGAAAAGATGAATTGTCATTCCTAGGGAATAAACACCAGCAGTAAATGGAGATGCAAATATGCAGGTTGTCTAAACTGAGCAGTAAATTGTTAATTAATGATTTGAACCTGTTACAATGTGTCCTATTAGATCTATACGTGTTCGTGTGTTTGCCAACTGGTGAATGGTTTCGTTTAGAGTCCAAGGCTCAGTGAAAATAAAACTATATACAACTTTCTTAATGACCTGGTGTAAATTGGAGGCTTTTATGTGTGAAAGCAGTTTAGCAGGTTTGTTGCTGCACGTAAAGCACATATGTGACACTCACACAACGGCCTAGATGCTCGATTAATGTTTTACAAGAAATTGATTTAATGACTCGCCAGGGCTCGCGAGAAAAACGCTAATTAGGTTGTAAAGAAAAAAAAGACGAAACCAGCTGAAACTCTCGGTTCATCGTCACCACTTGTGACGAATGACTCCATCTGTCAGGGAAAGTTTCTGAGACACTTTCAAGATAAGTTAATGCGGGTGAACTGGGAAATGCTGAGGTGCAGCGATCGGCTTCGCTCCTTCACCTAATTCTCCCCCGGTGAAGCTGTTCATTAAAATCCAAATCACTTTGGAAGTAAAAAATATCACAGAGCTATCAGTCCTATAAAGTGCTGAAGAGATATGCAAAGACATAACCTTGGACACGCTTCATTACTCCTCCCGAGAACGGCGATTGAAAAAAAAAAGAAAGGTCCATGTCATATCGCTGCGGCACATTTTCTGTCCACCGCCGTAAAGTAGGTGCTAAACAAAACATCTTTCTCTGCATTACGCCAAATAAACAAGTCGTTTTTTTTTCTTTCTTAGCTGTTATCATAGGTTTGCTTTCTAACATAATTATACTGCTCCTTTACACAACACACTCAGCGTGAGTGGACTTGGAGAGAATCTCTTCACAGAGTCCTCGTACCCCACAGAGCATGAATGAAACACAACAGCAGTCTTGGGGAAAAACACACAAGAAAAAACACAAATATTAAGCCTTCCGCTCTGAGAACACTCGATTGTTGACCAAGCGGCAAACTAAACGTAGATGCTATTTATGTTTCACTTTATTTTCCACTGTTTTGCTGCTAATCTAACGGAGGCGCTCGCTCTGTCTCGTGCCGATTGAAATTCACGTTGTGTTCTCGTTGCCTGCGGAGCCGGATTCTTGGATCTCGCAGGCCACCCGTTCACAGTGAAAGGTGTGGAGACATCTGTTTCCACAGGCGGCAATTAAGGTACAGTGCGAGATAAACAAAACAACTTATAATGAGAAACCACATAAATTCACGGGGAAGCAGACAAAAACTCGTATACCTTTGATCACTGCAAATGAAGGCAAGATTACAGCTTCTGCATCTGCAAAATCCCAAGTCTGGATTGATCCGTTGTGCAGCTAATTATCTCAGGAAGTGTCTGCTTCAATCACGATATCTCAACAGAATATAGAAACTATATGTGTGTCCCCAGATCATAGGAGGCAGTCCAGGCTGGTCTGCACACTGAGAGTTCAAGAGGGCATCAGTCCAGCGGCAGTAGCCCCCAACCTCTTTGTTGTGTTTCACCCTAATGACCCTGAAATGACCTTTCTTGGGTTTTCTCTGCTCAGAGCGAGGCCCACGACTCCCCACGAGTTGAGGAGGGAGACGTCAGGGCCGGAGCCGAGCTGAGAGCAAAGAGGAGAAAGTACAAACTTTTCTCCCTGCTGTCGTTAAGGGAAATGTGAGGTCCCTGGCGAATAAAACGGATGAGCTCTGTGCACTGACTGAGACCCAGCGGGAATATCCAAGATGTAGCATTATGTGCTTTATTGAGACGTGGCTGCAACGACTTACTTCCAGACTCCCAACTTGACCTTCATCAGCTTTCAAAGTGTACGGGCCAACAGAGACTGCAGGCAGAGCAACGGGAAGAAATGAGGACATTGTTCCCCGAGCATCTCTGTCGCCCACACACACTGAACTACACTTATTCACACACACACTGCACCGAGTTAAAAGTCTGAAAACTTGCACCTTTGAATGTAGAAAGTTTCCGTTTTGTATTGTATATGACTTTCTTTTTTTACTTTGCTTTAATTTAAACGTAACTTTTGCACTGTTGAGCCGAGCGGTTTCTTCTTCTCCGACACCTTCCTCTGTGGTGTTAAACCCTGTGTTAACTGCAAATGAAAAATAAAACTTATGCGACCAACATATCTGTGGAGGGAGCTCACATGTTCCGCCACTGTTGTGAAATATATGTATATCACCCAGTTTGATACGTGCACATGGCTCAGTGTTTCCTGTGATGTTGTCAATTAATGCGCCGCAAATGACGCCGTCGCCAATTTGTCACAATCACCTCATGTGGGTACAAAGAGCTGAAGACATATTTTATTTTAAATTAATTGTATTCATCTCACGGCCCCCACCTTGTTGTTTCACCGCCCCCCCCCCCCCCCCCCCCCCCCCCCCCCCCCCCCCCACCCCCCCCCCCCCCCCCCCCCCCCCCCCCCCCCCCCCCCCCCCACCCACCCCACCCCGGGGGTCCTCAGCCCTCGAACTGGGAGCCACCGGTTTGAACTAGTTCTGCTCAGGCCTCTCGGTCCGAGACTCTGTGACAAGGAACACTACAGGAAGTCGCTGCCGCCAGCTGCCGTCATGTCCACTGGTTCTGCTGCGGGTCAGTGGAGGTGATCGATCCATCTGTCCGTCTCGTCCCTCTGACGCTGTGTGAGAGCTGCTTCTGTTATCATCACTACGAGATAGGTATTTTTCTTTTTTTACAAACCACCCTTTTTCCTTTTTAATACAATAAAAAATAGTAACCTTGATTCAAACTCTTTGCAATATGAATGGATATGTTGAATCACACTCGCTGTCGAATGGATTCAACATAACTCTCCATTAGAATGAAACAAGATGTTCGAGGTCAAAGCAAAGGAATCACAAACACTGAGAGTCAGTGAGTGCAGCTCTGGATTTTCACATCTCTCTGTTGGTTTTTTTTCAAGCTCTGGGAGATTTGAGGTCCAGTTTTCTGACTGAGGACGATCAATCAATCAATCAGCTCCTGGAATCGTGCTTCCACTTCAGGGAGCACGAGTCCCAGGGTCCAACTGAATCTGCTCTTGACACCATGTTTAGACATGTTGGTAAATGTGCCTGACAGCTGGCAGGACAAAAAGGAAAAGAGAAATGATTAAACTAGCGTTTCCTTCGATTCCTACAACTAACTGTGTAACAACAACGGTAAATACAAACAGTGGAATCATGGTGACAGCTCAGGTTTGATGCCCAGGTGTCTGCTGGGAGATTTCCTTCATTTATACCTTAAAATCAACATTACAACAAGACCTGAAGGACATTTGGACAGAGGACACGGCGGAGACGCCCTGTTGGCGGCTGCTGGCACTGAACCCCCGTGACCTTTTGTTTTTTATATCGTCTCCAGAAAACCACTGGGCCAACCTGACAGCCTTGAACGTTCCTTGGCCGGGAGACGGCTCGCCTGGTGACATTCACCCGGCTCCCCCGAGACGCTTGCTTGGCTCTCAGCTTTGCGTTTTACAAGGTCCCTCAGTCTCAGGCAGTGCACGAGCAGGTGGGGATAATAATTAAGTGTGATTACTAGACATTAATCCATCCATAAGGTGACAGCCACAGCTGCCACAACTTCACAGCTGCCACAGTGGTATAGAGGGCTTTCAGGTGACTTAGCACAGACCCTGCAGCCATAATGGACGTCCTCATTCGGTTATCGTCTCGGCACCTATATGATACATCGTAATTCAGCTTGTCTCCTTGTTCCTCCCTCCCTCGCTCCTCCAGACGAATATTCATATAGTGTCAGAGCATTTAGCTGTAAAGGTACATGTCCGAATATTCTTTCATAATTACTTCATCAGAAAGTCCCCTGTTGTTTATTTTTCACATTTATTCGGTCAAATCAGCCTCTCATTGCCAAATGACAGCTGGGATTGGCTCCAGCAACCCTCGAAGATAGGCAGAATAGACGACAGATGCATGGATCATACGAACTTTCACACTTTATGAGCCTGACCTTGTTTGGACATTTCTTTAAAGGTTGTTTGTGTCACATGTGTAAATGGCGACGTTCCACTTGTCGTCCACTTGTGTTCCCACGTGTTAACGCCAAGTGGTAAACAGGGTCAATGATCCAGAGTGTATTTTTTTTCTTCCTTTGTTGGAAAGCAACAAAAAAACCCAGACCCCCCACGAGTGTCATGCCGCCTGCTGCCAATCGGGGCCACAGCAGCGATCCGTCTGCCAGTGCTTCACCATCACAGGTCCGTGAGGGAACAGGCCCAGAACGTGGCCGTCACCCAGCAGCATCATGTGTTGTAGTAAACAGAAGCCAAGTGGCAGCTGTGGATTCTTCACTGTCTGTCTCTGCCTTGGCGTTTGCACCACAGCAGGTGGTAAGCAAAGAAGCAGTGGGAGAATAAAAGGGACGAGGTTGTCCTTGACGTGATTGAACGAGACTAAATTTGTCAGACAAAACGAGAGCACCCACTGAAATAATGGTTTGTACTCTTAATTATTAATTATGGGTTGTGATCTTATACATGAAGGTGACAATTGGAAAGTGTACATTGTCCATGACATTGTTATAGAATATGGTATAAAAACCCTAAAGTAGTAGTTTTGACCTCATGATAATACAAGTTTCGGGTCCTTTTAGGAAGTTCTTGTCACACTGATGTTCGTTCAAGTGATAATGATTCTCACGATTATTTATTTGTTACTATAGAAACGGGGAGGAAATGTCATGATTGACAGCTGAGACTTACTTGCGATTGACGATCTTTATTTAACGCCTGTGATTCTGATCTTTCCTCAATCTGCCATAACGTTGTCTCATCACATAATCTTTGTTTATTAACAGGGACGTCACAACAGAATGTTTTTTCTATGGATTGTAAAAGTGCCTGGAGGACGAAGAATGTGCAATGTCCTATTTGTAGGACTTGTCGTCCTAAAAGTGGGGGGGTGTTAAAGTTTATTGCTGCCGTGTAAACAGCAAACACAGAAACGAGCCCATCAACTTTAAGAGATTAATAATACACAGGGTTTTTAATGAAGTGCCAACATGTCGTGAACTTTTATGTGTCAAACCGTTGCCTGATAGCAACAAGGGATCTTCTTGTAACTTTTAATAATCTCCAACAGGAATGTAATCGCACATCGTGACGTCCAGTGTGCGCGCAGCTGAACGCACAATTCCAATTACAGTAAAACGACACAGTGACACAAGTCGTTACTTTGCATTATCATGCATTACATAGAACATAACTTAGAACTCACTCCCAGGCTTTATGACGCCGTGCGCCTGTTTCCCCTCTGGAGCAGAAACAAGAATCCAGAGCTCAGCCGAATGAAGATCTCCTCTGAGGAGCGACTCCGTGTCACGGATCAAAGTCACTCAAATGTATTTCCACGGCGCAGTCGGACTTCACAGGAACCCAAAGTGCGTCTGCTCAGTAAAGCTGATTAAAGGTTGAGCTCGGAGACACGTCAGTGATAAAACAGCACAAATACAAATGGAAGGAAAATGTCTTTTTTATTTATATTCGAACGTAGAGAGAGACGGGTGCTGAACATAAAGAAGCTTTCATGTTTGTGTTTCAATGCTGCGGCTGTGACAGATGAAATGTGCAGTGGTTGAAGAAGTGAAGACTTTCAACTTCTTAATTGGACAAATTCAACGCTGAGTGTCTACGTGTCACGTGTTGTCGCCCATAGGTGTGAATGTATATGTTTATTATATATTCATATGTGTTAGCTCTGTGATAGACATTTGACCTGACCCCCAAAAATATCAAGAAATACACGATTGTGTATTTTATATGTATATTTCATGTAATCTTAACATTTGTGTTTAATACTGTTCACTTTATTTTTATTGAAGAATACTTGTAATGATGTTCCTATATAATGATGCAATGTAGGTATTCGACTCCATGTACCCTCATTGTTCCCATTTTATGTATTTTAATTTAAAATGCTTAAAAGCACATGAATCTAAATTCCCCTAACGAGCATAAAGTCCAAACGATGTTGTTTTGGAGCAGAGCTGGTGGACGCTGAACTCGCATGTGGCCTGCACAGCTTGATCAAACCAAATTAATCTACAAGACGTGATCATCAATCCCAAATGGTTCAAACGGCTTCTGAGGATATGGATACGAATATATTTTTTTAACACAGCTTGAGTGGCTGCTCGGTATTAGAGCATCATCTCTTAAGGGTCATTTCGCAACTTATTTAGTTCATGTACTTATTTATTACGTTCTCCATATGGCTCCTGGGAATATTAGAAAAAAAAGAAGAGAAGAAGCTGGATCTTTATTGAAGGTTCAACTTTTATTATTGCTACGGCAGAAAAAAGGCAAATTTACTTTGGGGGTAATTAGCCGAATAAGGTCCATCCATATCCATTGGCAGTGGCTGACAGTTGGAGGCTGTTAGGCGTGTGAAAATGAATTTCCTCTCACTACGAAACTAATTATAGACATAAGAGCTGAGTGGGGGAGCCGCGGTTCGCCTGGACTCCTGCTGAGCAACGTGTACATAACGGATACACACGTCAGCCATGGGTCATCACAGTTCATGGTTCAGAGTTGGAACTAGATTTGTAACTTTATTCACTAGAATCAGACAACTGAAGTAGTTTTATTATACAGTAAGAATAGGGCGGGGGCAGGGGGGTATTTAAGGTTGGTGTAAAAAAGGTATGATGTGGAAAAACAACCTATTAAGATGTGAAATGTAAATATAGTCACAGAGGTTATAATTTCCCCTCCTTGGTTTGTTTGTCAGCAGGATGATAATAAAAATACCAACATGATTTCTACAAAACCTGTTAGAAATATGGGCCAAGAAAGAATTCAGAAATGTATTAATATATTTTTTTACATCATTTTCCTAGTGAAACAGAATCTCACCCAGTAGACAGCTCACTAATGGTCCCTTCAAATTCAATCAAGCTTCACCAAGTTGCACATACAAATAAATATCTGTCCCCTAAATGTGTTTCTTTTTTAAATATCTAGATTCATGGGAAATCAGGGAAAATGCCACAAAAGCCTTGGGTCACATTTGTAAAGAGATTAAAAAATTCCTGGATTTGCACCTTGATCTGGATCTGCACCAGAGTTTAATGTTTTTTGACCCCAGCACATCTTCCCCCCCCGAGTTTCATGCTCATCCTTCCAGTAGTTTTTGTTAAATATTACAAACCAACAAACCAACACATAAACGGACAGGGGTGAAACACATCAACCTTTCCAGCAGAGGTAATAATTCAGGGCTCTAGATGAAAATAAATCAGGAATATTTAGGGGAACTGATATGTATTTAATGTTACTGCTGTTGTTGTGGATCCAAATACAAATTCCGATTCTAAATAGAATAAAAATGTTGTTTCATCAGGGGACGGTTCGGCCTTGGCAGAGGTTCGTGTTCTACTTGTTGAAAAAAAAACAACCATATCAAGGGCATGAACGCACACATTTAACAAACTGCTAAACGTGGTCAAATCAACGGGTTTCAAGATAAAAGCCGGTGTTTCACTGCTCTTCAGAGGTTTAACTGGTGAACTGTTACGTTCGTGCCACCGATAACAAGGCGTCTTTACAATCCTGGCTTTAGTGACACAATCAGCCTTTTTTCAGACCTGTGATCAAACCCCCAAGTTAATCCTTCTCTAAAGTGGATTCATCCCATTAAAACCAGCTCGGAGTGAATGTTTTTTTAACGACATCGACTCCTCTCGCTGCTTCACTGGCGTCAACTTGTTATTGTGTCCACGCGTCGCGTGTCACGCTCGGCGATGGAGGTCCTGACGCTAAGACAAAAGGTTGGAGCTTCTCTTTCCGTCTTTAAATAGAATTAATAGGGATGAAGCCAGACGAACAAAAGGTTGCCCACACTTCTCATTAACGCGGCTCAGATTGGCTGACTTCAAAAACTGGACAAATCTCCGGCAGTGAAATATTAGCTGACGCTGACGTCTCAATGGGAAGTGAGTTTTTTCTTGAGGAACTGGACAGAAGAGGAGGAATGGAGTATTCAGCTCTGTCCTTCACAGCCTGAAACTGCTGCCCCCCCTTTATTTATTCAAGGATGTGAGTTTTGGAGAGTACACCTGGGCCCGACTCGCCGAGTCTCCACCCCGACAACCCGCTCCTTGTTCCCACTCGCTCTCGCTCTAATGCAGCCCAGATGCGGTGCTGGAATGGCCTTGTGTTGAAAGGATTCTATTGTAACCCCACCACTTTTATAAGAATATGCCATTGTTATTAATGAACCCCTACAAGGGGAATGAAATACCAGGAAGAGGAAAAAGAAAATCATAATTTCACGGTGGTCCAGAAAATAATGGAACTTAACAAAAGTAAGTATAATTGCAATTTTCCAATCTCTGATTAATTCAGTGGTGCTAATTACCTCTTCTTCTTTTTTTTTCCACACTCCAGAGCTGTGATAATTATTTTTTCTGTATTTAGGAGGCATGTACAAAAAAAAAAAACAATAAAAAATGGGAGAAAGAGAACAAGAAATACCACAGGGGCCGTCCGCCCCAGACATAAGGGAATTAAACGCTCATGAGGAAATATTATGTTCATAGAATTGGACATTTTCCCTTTTTTATAGCACTTGTAGTATTTATTCAGAGGTTATTACTTTATTTCTACTATAAATTATCATTCCTGTGTCTAATATTGGCCAGAACAGCTCATATAAAGAGCCAGAGGCCACAAAAAGAAAGTAAAGACATGACTTTGGACAGCCCACCCCGATGATACGAGGGTTGAATGCATTTTTAATAAATCCAGTAATAGCAAAAGTGCAATCAGTTTGCAACCAGGTTCTTCATAACCATGAAATCACCCTAATTACTCTCACACCTCCGACAGTGACAGATCCGTTAGATTTTCCCCCAAAAAGAGCTGAGGGCAAATAGTATTTTGTCAAAAAGAACCATCCACATTTTCCACGTGTTAATAAATGTGGATCAGAAATATGCCACAAGTGCTTCCTAATTTTCAGATATGGCCACGGGACTAAAAAAAGTGTGAAATCCACGTTCTCGCCATCGGCTCATTTACGAAAAAGAAAAAGAAAAGACAAAGTAATGATTAACGACGTCCAATGGCAGAGGTGGAATGAGTTATTCTGAATTCACCTGTCGTCACCTTCTCGCTCCACGTTTCCCTCCCAGTTACTTCTTAGCCTCATCTTAGTAATCACGGCGAACAAAATGTCACAGAGTGGGTTTTAAATTACTGCAAAGTGGCGAATACAAGCCGTCGGGTGGGAAAACTGGTCCAAGCTGATTGTGTTTTTCTCGTCCTAATAATGAATAAAAATGAATAAAATAAGAGCATAAACAAGACAAAGCAAAAACATCAATTTACAGCATATGTATGTTGCACTTCTGCTGTAATGTATTAGCAGGAACTTCCCTAATTGCATTATTCCGGCTGCACTACAACATAATTACAAACCTCTGTCTCCCGTGTTTAGCACAAGCATCTGTTTGGCTCTGAGCTACCCTACTAGTTAGCTATGCTACCAAACTAGCTGGCAAATATTAATTAGGCTAAAATATGATATTCAATTGAAGCAGACAGTGGTAACAATGTTCCATGGTTTTTTTTAAAATCCAGACCTTTAGAGAGTGCAGTTCTAAGTCATTAATGCGATTCTATAGAAAGGTATATAGAGGTGAAATGAATGAATAATGAATGACAAATCATATTTCGCTGCAGCGAGAGTGCATCAGTGAACGTTCTCACGGAGGGTGGACCGTGCTCCATCCAATAATAAACAGACCGCCACTCTAATCAAGCAAATACCCCGCTGCACACTCCTCATAATGCCCCGTTGCATCGGGATATTTCATTTAATTAGGCCAGATCCCTTTCAACTCCGCCGCAGCGACACTCTGCAGAAATGTCCGTGGGACCGGCATGGACTCGAGGTTTTGGTCATTAAGAGAATCAGGTCAGCCTTTGCATCGAGAGGAAATCCAAGGCAAAATATGTAATTACACACACGCATACCAGCATTGTTTTTAATGAGCGGTTACAAGACAACAGGCCTCAGAGATCCTCACCTCGGAGCATATGCATAGTTTGACGGCGGAAATATTCGCGGAAGAATAGTTTGGGAAGTGTCGTTCGTTGTTGTCGAGGGGAAAAGGATGAAAAAATAAACACATGTCCCAGAGTAAATAAGTAAATTATCAACGTGACTTATTTAGCTGAGTCCAGAGACAGAAGGTCTGGTGGTGCATTCGTTTCATAAAACAAGAAGGAAGGAATCAAACTCTCGTCCGGAGACTGAAGCTCCCAACTCCAGTATCATTCAACAGCTGCAGGAGGTGTGATGTGACCCCTGCTGTGACCTCGGCTACGTGTTGACAGGGGGAAAGCATCTCTGAAGTCTGTCTCCTTTAAGTTCTCACGTCACGGCGTGTTCGGGAAACTCCCACGTGCATTAATGGCAGCGTTTGCTGTGCATCAAAACAACATTAACACGTCCTGTCTGCCCGGACTTTAATGATGCAATCACACCGATGATACCTGCTTTTACGAGCGCGATAACGTTTTTCTGTGCAGTGGTTAAATCCCTGATTAATTGTTCAGGTTGTATAATTACAAAGCGACTGGGCGACTGCACAAAAGACACATGGAGTCACAGGGAGCTCAGTTTACAGTTGTTGCCATTACAAGAAGTCAGAGAATTCAGCAGCAGGGGGCAAGAAATCACAGGTTAAGATAATAGATCAATAATTTCAACATGTTGCCGTTGATTCTAATCCTGAGAATCCTAAAGAGCTGTCTGGCCATAGGGTTGAAAAGCAATCTGAGCAGATCTGAGCAGATCCCCAGGTGTTTAACGTGGTTGTTTAATGTCATCACAGCTGTTTTGTGTTGCCGACCCAAAAGCTACAGCAGTGAACGCTCCACGTTTTTCGTCTGCAACACTTTGTGGAATATTGCAGCGCTTCAAAACCAAGGTTTATCCATCAATCCATTATCTATACCGCTCATCCAGAGGGTCTCAGGGGGCCGGAGCCAATCAGCCGACTCAGCTGACACTGAGCGAGGGGCCGGGTTCTTCCACTTCCTGAACCCGATGCAACATTTATTTAGACTGGAAATCATCGTTCATGGAATCTCACCTGTTATTTCGTCTCACAGAACTTGTTTTAGGATAGAATTACATGAGTGGTTCTCCGAAGAACAACACAAACGTCTCTGTGGGTTCACGCAAAGGAAGACGTTAAGTGTAACACGAAGGTCATGGGGCCTTCGTGTAGAGCCAGCGGACAGGGTTATACTTCTTTTAAAAATAATAGAAATATAGGAACTTGACATTAAACTGAATATTCATACTAATAACTAAATCAGCCACATGGATTCCTCTCCATTCATACTTGCTCACGAAGGACGTTCCAGCAATTACAGGAGAATGATGCTCATCCAGGGAATGCCGGTGATATTATACACTCGACTATACAGTAAGTGGTTCAAACCATGTGTCCTTGACTGACAGGACGAAAAAATTGTTTGCGTGTTCCACTTAGAAAACTTAGACAGACTCATTATCTTAATTGCAATCTCAGTCTTTAATTAGCGACTCACATACCGAGTCATTCAGGTGTGATCAGTGGCCTCTTAATCTGCAGCCATAAAATGAAAAGAAAATGAAATCAGTGTTTTGCTATCTTTAATTGGAACGTAATGTCAAAATTAATAACAATCAAAGGCAATTAGCATTCGTAGCTGGTTGATGTGCACTGATTCCAGTCTTTAATATTCCTGTGATTCCAGGTTAATTGTCATCGTTACACGAGGATTCACAGGAGCGTCCCGGGAATTAATGGAGTGAGCTGAGCCGACAGAATGGACTGTGAAACTAGACAGAACAAAAGAGATTCAGCCGACGCATCTCACCTCAGCAGGATCTCTGATTCAACTATGTCTCTTTCCCAGGAAAATAAAACCCACGTCTTTTTGGAGAGCCCATCCCTTCCTCCTCCCTATTGAGAGGAGGAAGTATTATTTCAACGTCTGTCAGACCCCCCACCCAACTCACTCTACACATTTCACCACAGCCTAATCCACACACCCTTTGTTTAACCCTGAGAGACAAAGGCCCTTAATATACAGTGTTCCCTCCTTTCTTCAGCTGTAATCTCAGCCTCTGAGACGATGTTCCACTTTGCGGAGGAATGGACTGAGACAAGGTCATTCAAAAGATCCTCAGAGAGGAAACACGCTGCCGTCCTGCAGCCGCTTGTTAGGAACAGAGATCTCACAGCGTGGAGAATGTTTCAGGCAAAAAAAACACGACGCGAGGTTGCTGGTTTGAGTCGGAGAAATACTGTAGCCGGGGCTGGAATTGCAGGATCATCAATTAAAGATTTACAGGGCTGTGGTTTCCAGTCCCCCCCCCCCCCAGAGCCTAGTTGTGTAATCTGCAGCGAATAAATTTGTATAGGAAGGCTGATAATGAGGCTTGATGCAGACGCTGGCCGTGGGCTGCAGTGGACGGACTGGTGTCCTAGTTAAGAGTCACCGGAGCGGGCCTCTGGGAGGAGATGACCTACGTGGAGTCTGCAGAGTGTTTACCTTAAACATCCCTTTTGTAAATAATAGATCCTGATGTTAATTCATCTGTTAACAACTTTTGATCTTTTCCACGGAGCTGTACGCAGTCGAACAAAAGCCGACGGCTAACTAGAAACGTCCAAGGTGAGGCATTACATCGAAGGGAGTGCGCGGCCATACTGTTAAACCGCATTACGTCTGACCCGGGGAGAGAAGGTGAGATTATCTCCGTGCTATTGTCTTACGTTTTTTTTTTTTTTTGGAGTACAGCCGAGAGTTTAATCAAATCTCCGAGCAAATCAATGCAGCGGCTCCGATGGACACTTTCCATGCCCTTGGAACCGAAGGAGCGTTCCCGAAACGATACCGCTGGCAGAAAAAAAGTCACTTCAGATACATCATTGTGCAGAATGAGATTAACCTCCCATCCTCCAGCCACCGGGATATCTAATGTCACCGAGCTTATCTCCCAAGCATTCAATCAACCTGCGAGAACCGAACACTACAAACACCTCGCGGGCCTTTGTTTCCATCTCAGCTTCACCAGTTTTTCTTTACACTGAAACTTTTCCTTCGTGTCTGGGGGTTTTTCTTTCTCGTCTCAGAAACGATTCAGTTAACGTGCTGTGTTGTTGTTGTTTTTGTTTTGTGGTGCATGTGTGTGTAAAGAAAAGCCGACAGATGGAGGCTGAATCAGGAACTGGTGACGAGCCTTTGCAGCACGTGCATGTGCCGCACTTTGTTGTTGGAATATTAGGACACGAACCCCCCCCCGGCCGGACTGGACACTGTCCCAAATAGACTCATCTATTATTAAGAGTTTTTTTTTCTATTTTTCTGTGTTCGTCTCGCTACACAAATAAAAATAGGGACATTATGGCCGATCTCACTAAATACTCTATCAAGAGGAACAGATTTGATTTGGGATTAATAAAATAAAAAAATGACGAAACACACGACACAATCTCTCATCTTCACAAACACAAATACACAAACTCTTGACCTCATGCGGTGGAAAGAACAACCCCGCTGGCCTTTCTGTCGAGAAGATTAAAAATACATTATTTAAAGACATTTAGTTCCTGAAATGGATCGAAGTGGAAACACAGTCCCTACTTTTTTTTTTTTTCAATTACATCTTTTGCTATTCTCAATAATCCATCATATCCCGTCTTGTTCCCTCGGTGCCGCGCCGTGCACTAGACTTTTTTTCAATATCCTGAAAACAAGTGATTAAAACCAGTAACCAGTGCGATGCATGTTGTCCTGGGCTGTACTGGAGGTAAAAAAAAAAAATCCGCTGGAACAAGTGGATCAAATTGCTTATTGTGGTGGGAGGTGTGTGCGTTCGCTGAAGAGCCCTTCAAGCCCCGGCGTTACACACAAAGACCTCAACGTCATAATACAAAATTCCCGACACGCAATTTCAGACAAATGTGCAGAATCTGACGAGTGGGACCTTATCTGTCCGCTCCAGTCTCCTTCCTGATTTTCTTATTCAGCATTTGCATTTTACAAGCAGGTTTTTGCTGATCTGTGTAACCTTTCGGCGTGGGGCTAGATCACTGGCACTTGAAAATGCACGCCACGAATGGCTCGAAGCTGAAGTAACCGGGTGTGATAACTTTTGCCTGGCAGATAAACACAGGCAGAATCACTCCTGCTTCCTGTTTAGCATTACAATGAACTACGCTCTTGGGTGCCAATGTTCTTTTATGTGCCCTTACTCTCCGTGTGGCCCTGTCCTTTTTTTATTTCACCCCCCACAACACAACAGTAGCGCGCTGTTTACCACTCTGTTGTTCTGCACTTGCTCATGAAGCCTATGAGTCAAAAACACTGAAGTATAGAACGAATACAGGAAATAATGCACACTGGTTATTAAGTATTATGTATTTTTCGACTTTATACGAGTGTAAAGTGATTTTATTTCCTCAAACTCAGGAGGAAATAAAGGTGCTGCTTTTCTGTCTCCTGAAAAACCCTTTTGTGGCGAGTCGTAGAAGTGCAGCCTCATTACAGGAGCAATATTTCAAACAGCTTAATGCAGAACTGGTCCCGTGAAACAGCCAGAGGTGTTTGTTTTGTTAACCTGTGCCCTTGAGCAAACACACTGGACCTGCCTCCCCTCCTACTGGGTGAAAACGTCAACTGAATATACAAAACCGGTGCATTTACATGATCGTGACCCCCCTTTTTGGGGGATTTAACGAGAAAATTAAAGCGAGACCCACCATCCGACTTCCACTGTACATATGAACGCCTCAATAATCCGAGGAAGCAATTTCCACGTCGGCTCTCGGTCGGGTCAGCAGTCATCAGTTTTTCTGCCCTTTCCTGTTGTAAGCATTGTTTCCCTAATCTAAAGGGATGAGGATTAAGGGTATTTTGTCAGGCCGGCTATCCATGTCTGACAGTCCCGCGGCTGCGAACTGCCATCGCAGACAAGTTCATTCTGTTTACCCTTGTCATCCACGGGAATATTAATCATTCCGTACACAGTCCGGCCGAACAGCCATCGCTCTGAATTTGTAGACAAATCCTACAACGGCCCCGTGTCAGGGATTAAACTGACAGTCTCCTCGCTGACAGTTTGATGATCTTTTTTTGGGGGGGGGGGGCTCTCGACTTGGAAACTCCGAGGAAATATGGTTTTATGACAACTGGATAAATGGACAATTTGACCTGCGATCAGTCAACCTAACACCCACGGATACACATCCGGCTGCAAAGTTTACACAGCGATTTGTGTCCGTTATAATTCTAATATTAGGACGATTTGAGTACATATGCAAGATTATATTCATGAAATATTTAAACCACTTTAAAACTGTCCATGGAAACAATCTGAACTCCTGGGAAAAGTACATTTTGCTTGTTTAACAGCGGGAGAAAAAGGTTTCTGCTCCAGGTGCACGATTCAGAAGGGGTTGTTCTTCCTCTATTTATTAATCACGGCTGTGTTTTGGACATAACGTGTAATAAATCAATCAGGGTGTCATCTCCCACTTCCTGTAGAAGCCAGGTGCGCTCACACCTTGGTGGTTTTGCCAGGTCGTCACTTTGTGCACAGGCAGAACATCTGTGTGCGTAATAAGCAGTGTATGCAAACAACAGCATGCGATACACTAACAGGCGGACGTTTGGTATTTGTCATGTTTACCATGATGACTTCCTTCCATGGTTCAGCTGAGGCTCGCTGGAATGTCTTGTTTCTTCGGATTTAAAATTACAATTCTGATCCGGCGCCAGTGGAGAATCCATGGAGATCACCGGAGATACTGCAGTTCATCCAGAGGGAAACAGGAACGTCTAGACCGAGTTTCATGGTCGTCCGTCCGACAGCCGGCTGCACATCTCAACGTCGAGTCGGGGGATCTGGAAACAATTGAATTTTCTGTACAAAATCTAGATGTTTTGCCGGATAAGCGAGAACTGGTGACTGTCCCCAACCTCACCCGGGTGTTGTGTTGCATAAACAGATTTACTGTTCAGGGGGATTTGTTACAGTTTCAATGGCAAAGATTAACGACTCTCTGACAAAGCTGCTGTGTGTCGATCTAATGTTGTTAAAAGTGGACGTCTTTGACCTATTGGTGGCGCTAGATGACAAATGAGGTGGTCACCAAAATCAGGAGGCTTCATCGCAATTAATCCAATTACTGTTGAGATATCTTTCAAAGTCTTGAAGTGATCTTTGCCACTAATAGAGTCATGTTGCATTATGTGGATAAAACCAGTAACAGAACCAATTAAATAAATATATATGGACGACAGACATAGATACAAAATGGTCAATTTAACTGAAAGGTCACCTTTAGTTGTTATTTAATATCGCGGGGGGACAGATGCTGGTCAGTGGACCTGAGACTTGTGGGCAGATACATCATCAATAAGTCTGTGACGCCGTATGAAACCAGACCTGTTAGTGTTTTCCAGTGGACTCCTGGTCCTTATTTTGGTTCAGCGAGCTCATCTATCACATCAGTGTGGAGAACAAGCCGGTATCCGTCATCGTGACAGATTTCATTCTACAAGTGGTCCCTCCCTGCAACGGTGGCTCCGACACCAGCACCGATGCCTGTTGAGTCGCATGTGAACGCTGCCAGTTTGTGCACATTGTGTGAATTTAACCAGTGGCCCACACACCATCATCTTAATAATTCACTGGGTAGTAATGATTTACTCGCGTACTTGTACGTGCAGCCATCCAGGAGTATTGTGCTCGGTGCTCAATCGGCAGATTCATCTTGATTTATCTTCCGTAGGAATTAAAGTGATGAAAACTTCTACCGCTGTGCAGAATTAATAAAGTTTTCAATCTCCATGAAAGGCATTTTTATTTTATTTTACTGGATTCCTGCAGGGATCTGGAGAACCTGACCCGATGAAGCGGTAATGAGGAGAATCTTAAATTTGATTTTCTGTTTAATTGGGAGCCAATGGGAGTAATGTGTGCTCTGTGACTGGTTCCTGCCAGAGCTCGGCTGCACGCTGAACTGACATAAAGTGTGATAAGGCACAGAAATGGCTAAAGTCGAGACGAGGGAACGGACACTTTGCTCAGGAACATCTATTGGCAGAGAGAAATTGATGTTGGAAAATGTCTCTGAGAGGAAATGAGAAGGACAGATTGTGGTCGCATGGAAACAAAGACAAAAGCATGGACTTTAATGTTTAAATTTAATGTTTAAATAAATATATTTTGCAGGTAAAGCAAAAACATTTTGGGTTTTGTGCAAACTAACCATTGAAATGCCCGTGTTTATTTCTACATCTTTAGTTTTAGCTTTGCCATGTTTTGCTTTTACCTCCGAACATCTAATTGGCGAGTCTGTGATCACACAAAGTACGGTGTAATTTTCAGAAGCATTTTCCTTGTAATTTACAAAACTGCAAAACCCCAGCGCACAATTTTCTCTGGATGCTTTTCCCCTGCATCAGAGCCATTAGCGATAAACCCCCTCTGTGGTTGTGGGAATCGGTAACAGGAGTAGAAGTAGATGCGACTGACAGATAGGAAGGTGGAACACCAGAAAGGTAAATTACAACACTTTATCCTGTAATACGCTCGACGCCACAGATTGACTGATGGCCTTCCCCCCGTGCACAGGAGACCGAGGTGGGTTTCTTCTCCTCACAGAACAACACAATGCTTCCTGCTGTGCTGCTGCCCGCCATGCAGCTCAACCTCTAATGAACTGTAGTAAAACGCTGACTCCGTATGGCCGTGCATGAGCGAGGTTATATCTAGATGGTTAGAGAAGCTGCGTTTTTCCCCCTCTGTGGAATATCTCAGCTAAATTTCTGACCCTTAAACTGATCCGAACATTTCGGGGGCGATAAAATATATGTGTTGGTTTAGAGGAAAAAGCATTTTGTTTGGACTTTGTCTGAACTGAATAAACGTGCGTTGAGATAATTTGTTTTTCAGTGTCCACTGATCTGGAGTAAAAAGATACAGCCGTTAAAGCAGCAAAGATTAACAAGGCTGCTTCATGGGCAGTTAACCTGAAAAAATAAACCACTCGAGCAGCATCACACGCCACGGTCCAGTGCTCGCAGCCTCGCACAGGAAGTCGTCGCCGCCGCCGCGTCGGAGTACTCAAAGTTCAGGTTGTAGTCGTGTGCGGTGACGAGGATGCAGGTGGGATGCGGCTGTTGATTTATTAGGCTGCGTGTTGATTTATGAAGTCTGTCAGAGAGCTGCCAGAACCAGAAAACACATTCATGAAAAGCTTGAAAACTTTATTCATTATAAATTACAACATTATCCATCCGTTGGCTCTCTGTGACAGGGGGGGGGGGAGTAACAACAGCTGACTGATGAAATTAGAGTGATGGAAAGGTCTGGGAATTGAAAAAGTGCGAAATTCATTGGAAGGTGATTTAATGAAAGAAAGAAACAAGCAAAGCAAAACAGGTCTTTACGTGGAATAACAAAAATAGCTTCAGTGATACAAGAGCCATAAATAAATGAAAGCAAACTTCAACTGTGAACTCATCAAACTACAATTCATTACTGTTTTTCAGTCTGTGTTGTAATTGACGCACTCATACTTCATCCAAACAGTCTTAACCTCACTCCATCAAACTTTAAAATGTTCATTTACATTTACAACACATTACATAAGCAAACTGTGTTTAGATTGTATTGAATTCCATCATTAAACTTCACCGTTGTGTGTTTTCTCTTCTACACTAATCTACACGGGTCTGATGAACATGTTTCTCCTGAGCTCTGATGAACGACATGGAAACTTCCCCCCCCCCTACACGTGTTTACTTAACTGATGAGAACAAATGCAGCTCAAGAGAAGTTTTAACCTTTGCTGTAATTGACTTTGCGCCCGAGCGGTGACAAGATCTCCTCCATAATGCACTGGGGCAGGAAGTGGAGTCGGCGCGGTTTGACCCCAACAACGTGTTGGCTCGTGCCCTCGGGGGAATCTGAGTGTGATGGATTGCACCTGGGAACAATTAAAACCAATAAGGTTAACTGTGGCTGACCTGTTGCCTTCTCAGCTCGGGTCAATGATGTCCAGGGATCTGTGGAGTCACTTTCAGCACTGGTGTCATTTGTTTACATTCACTTTAAAGAAAGTTAGTGCAAAAACCTAACTTCTACTCCTTTAAATAACTTCATAAATGCAATTATTGGTAATTACCATATCAACTGCAATAAATGTCCTGATATCTGATGTTTACTCTTCAGTTTCTGGACTTCATTACATTTTTAATTTGCCAAATCTCGTCTCGGCCCAAACTGGCGTCTGCTGGGATTTCTAAATAGTCCCAGCAACCTTCTGCAATAAGGTGGAGTAGCCTGGGTGTCGCCTGAGAGGCAACAGAAAAGGGCAATAACAGTTTGCAATGCTCTCCTCGCTCCACTCACTGATGCCCATTAAGCTTATTGCTTTGAGTGCACCGTCATAATTGAGGCGGCTCGGTCACATCTTGCCTCATGTGGATTATGGTGAGCGGACACAGAGGGAGAGAAACCACGTTTAGTCTCCAGCAAGAAAATCAACCTGAAACCATAAAAGACTTGTACATATAAAAAGTATTCAGACCCTTGGTTCGGTACAGAAGACATTTCTTTTCTGATTCTTCCTTGTAGCATCTGTGAAACCACCATCTTGAGGTTTCTCTACGGGGTTTAAGTCTGAACTTTGGCTAATGCCCCAAATACTTCAACCTTTTTCTCATGAGACCAGCGGAGCTCTGCCGTTTGGTGACTTCCTGGTCGACTCTCATGTCTTTCCCTCCGAGTGCTTTCCTTTGGGTCATTCCACCATCAGCACCTGATTGATGGAGAACTCCTTCAAGGTTCTCTCACATCTTTTGCCCGGTAACTCAGTGTGCCCACATGGCCCAGTATGACACATTTCTTTCATTGCACCATTATTAAGACCACTGGGAACACTCAACGCTTTAGAACTAGTTTTTAAACACTAGAGATACACAGAGTTTATTGGACTCGCTCGTTTGTGTTGGCTGTGATGAGCGGTGTGAATTGTGGGACTGTATATACCCTGGTGTGTGCCTTTCTAAAATATGTGCAGTCAATTAAATCTGCCACAGGAGGACTCCAATCAAGTTGTAGACACATCTCAGCGACAATTAAAAGGAAACAGGATGCACATGATCACAGTTTGGAGGACGATTAATTTTCATATACTTGCAAAGATTCGTGTTTTGTTCGTTGATTCTATTCATTTCTAATTAATTGTACGACACAATAAAATCTGGGAAATGTGCAGGGGCCTAAAAACCAAAACTACTGTATTATACCTTTTTAGAATACATCTTCTTTCCAGTGTTTAACTGCAGTGTAATACCGATCCCCCTCATTACGGCTGCACTGTATGCTGTACTGTATTTGTTACCTCTCTTTATTGTCTGTTTATTCTCTGGTGCGTCGTGCAGAGGGGTCACCAGAGACTCTGCTGTCAGTCTCCAAGCATCAGATCTCTCTCGCAACGCGTCTCTGGCATTCGACGAAGCAGCAGAATTCACAGATGAAACGTTCCTTTGATCAGCGAGTCCTTTGAGTGCGCTCTTTAAACCTCCGCTGCCACTGTGGGCTTTCAGGGGGCATCAGCGGCGATGCCACAACACTGCCATTGTGCAACAACCTCTTCGCCCTATAAAACTCTCGGCGAGCGTACAAAAAAACACGATGCCAAGTGATCAAACTGCATTCCTTTTAATGCCTCGCCGTGCTTAAATCATCTTAAATAATGTTGGACATGTGCAGAATACTTGCTGTAGTTTGGCACTTGTAATGCATTTCCAGCCTCTCCCTAGCACTTGCATTTTTCATAGACAGCTCCCCCCCCCCCCCCAAAGGACATAATGTAGCTTTCAATATCCATCAACATATTCTCTGTCAGTAGATGCTGATCTGGCTGCATCAGCGCTAAAAGAAAAACCTGGTACCTGTAAATACAGAGCCACGGTGAAGTTCCTCCTCGAGTTCCACAGTTTTAAAACGTGAATTTTTGATAATTGCAATCTGTCATGAAAAAAAAAGTGCTTCTTTGGTTTGTGTTTGAAGTCTGCGCGAGCAAAAAACTAAGATGTCAACATTTATGCCTGATGCGTGTGGAGGAAGCTGCTTCTGACCACTCAAGGGCGGCGGGCTGGAGAGTTATGAATATCTTAATCCTTTATGTCACCTTTATCAAATGGATATGGCAAAGTTTTTAGCAAATAGTTGCTGAGCCAGAGACGCAGGGACATTAACACTCAGTTAGAATCGGAGTATCCAGTATCTAATCTCCTTTTAGCTCCGTTTTGGTCTTAACCTACTCCTGAAATCCTTCACTGTGCTCACCAGCTAGTTTCTATTAGCATATTCATTTAATAACTCATCACAGAACTTATAATGATTGTAAATTTGAATGTACAGGTTTGAAACGTTTGAAAATGATGTCTGTGCAGAGCCGCTGACAGAACAGGACACAGGTTAATGGAAGATTCATAATATCCATTACAGATAGGGGAAGTGAAAATCACTGTCAACTCATGGCAAACATAACCTGCATAGCAAATATTATTAAAAGTCTAATTATGCATATCAAACAGCACAGACGGGACAATTAGAAGAGGGAGGCTTCAGGCTGCCGGGAACAGATGGTTTGCTCATTTAAGGAAACTTCAGACATATGTATTATTAACCATGAGCTCAGCATTTCCTCTGATTTCTGTATTTTACTTTTGTTCTCGCTCCTTTTTAAAAAAATTGTTGTTTCCCCGGAAATGTGTTGCAGCATTAAAATGCTTTATGGATAAATGACACAGCAAATAGTCCCCTGCTTCATTGATGTTTTGTGTTTTCTGAGGCATTAAACATTTGCTCAGGGCTTGAGTAAAAAACAAACAAAAAAAAAGACAAGACAATAAAAGTTAGGGTGCATAAAACATTACTTCGATTTTCTTTTCTTTTTCAAGGATCAGTTCACTTAAATTACAATAACATCCGCATGTCAGCAGGGTGTCCTTCCAGCCCACGTTGCTCTGGATCGTCCACGGAGAACAGGTCTTTGCAGTTGTTGATGAGTTCAAATACGTTTATTTAATGTAAAAAGTGACAAACAAGCGAAGGCTGGCAGTTACCATGCCGATGTGGTTGTAACGCTATTCGTGTGGACTAGTTTCCTTCATGTGTTTGTGTCGTGTTTCGCGCACAGTGTGATACGTGAAGCCTCATTACAGACAAATTAAAAAAGTGGGCGGATGCCAGAAAAAGAGATGGATTCACGTACACAGACCTATAGGTTCAGTGAGAAGTCACATGACCGACGCCGACGCCTCCACCGATTCACCTTGTTGCCTCATGTAAACTCTCACAGGAGACGTTTCACATTCAGGAGCCGTGCCCTGGTCCGTCGTGGCACCGGCACAAGGCCGCGGCACAAGGACCACTTTCACATTCAGCCGTTTGCTTCTCCTGTGGCTACTTAGCTCCACGTATTCTCGACACAGCAGCGGTGATGACAGCTGTGTTTACATTAGCACACACACACACACAGTCGTGACCCTGTGACTTCAGGGGACGTTTCATTGACTTACATTGCTTTGCTGCAGACTCTGACCTTAGCTACAACATGTCCAAGGCTAATTTATACCCTACCCTTAAAATACATCCTTAAAATATAATATATCCTACATTAAGGGCACTTGAGTTTTGTCCCCATGAGAAAGACGAGTCCCTATAATGTGTGTGTAAAACAGATTTAGGTCCCCACAACATGAGTAATACCTAGAACACACACACTAGCTCTCGCTCTCTTTCTCTCTCTCTCACAAGACACACATACAAGACAAACACAGACACACACACACACACATATATATATATATATATACACGACACACACATATACACAAGACACACACACACACACAGCCACATGCACACACACGTACATACAAGACACACACCTACATATATATACAAGAGACACACACACACACACAGACAGTGAGATACAGAGATGCACAGAAATGAGGTGAAGCGGAGGGAAAAGAGGGAGGGAGGGGTGGGTGGGTGGGGGGGGGGGGGTGTTAACCATAAAGACTTGGACTCATTGATCTTCTCAGGAGTCAGTTCGCTGAGATCATCTCCATGCACAACAGTGACCCCTGGTGAACATCAAAGTTCCCCTAACAGGCAAAAAGATAACAGTCCCCTAACAGTTCTTTCCACAGATTTCAATTTCTATTCAAAAAGAAGAAAACACAACTGAAGACAACTGCACATCCCCCAAAAAGTGTGACTCTGTCCCCTGCCGAGCTTTGTGCCACGCAGGGTGTTAAAGAGATGTCTCAGAATCCAAGCTCGCCTCTGATTCTCCAGCACTTCTATAGAACTGCACAGAAAAAACGCTGTGGTCCTGAACGACTGGACGTACGTGACCTTGCAGCTCCCACAGCCATCTTCCCATGAAGCACATTACAACAAAGATGCTCATTCACATCGTCACAGAAAGCCCGCAGGAAATAAAGCGATGTGCTGCTCGGATTCTTCAACCAGAGACGACAAGAGTTAAATAATCAGATACAGAGGCAGAGAGAATCATCAACCTGTTCGACCTCTCCGGATAAAATATTCATGTGGACTCAATAATCCACAGTATCTTTTTTTTATGTATGAGATCCGGGCACTTAATTCAACAATGAACATTATACGGAAATAAATATGCTACGCTTCATATTTTGATTTGTCCACTTGTATTAAACCGGATCCCGGTGACGACGGCTGCACCGACCTGTTCCCTAGGCCTGTTTTCCTTCATCACAATTGCTCTCCGCTGTCGTGTAAAGATTTATATGGACCTTAAGACCACATGTATAATGCATGCGCCTGAACTTATAAAATACATCAAACAATATCAATAAATAAAGTGTAAGCCGGCATCCCTCTGTAATGTGTGAATTTAACTGCTGACTGTGACTTCTTGGTCAGCGTGAGGAGAAAAAAATATATATTTGATCAGAACGCGCCGCAGGGCAGGAAGTGACACTTGACTGAAAAATGGTCGGAGAAAAATGAGGTATATCTGCTCCGAGTGTGTTGCTACTGCTAAAACAGAGCTGTCACTCCGCGTTTCCTTTAAGGCAGCTTTCATGAATTGTGCATCGGGAATGTAAAAAACACAGATGTGGCTTCCATGCAGTTATTTAAAACCTCCACAGGCTGACTTGTCAAAGGGGTAATTCTGTTTTCCTTCACCCTTTGACCTTGCTATGATGTCATTCTACTGTATTCTCTAGAATGAAGACTGACACCAAACATGTTGTGGCTTCTAAGTTAATTTTGGAGTTTCTAGAAAGTTGTATTTCTCTTCACCATCGTGCAGCGGATGCTTCAACATACAGGAGCTACAGTTAATGTTCATTTATTATGCTTTGGTTGCTACGTGCAAAAGACACGTGAGTCAACGCTTGCAGACATTATAATAAATATAATCTGGACATTATGTTTTCTTCAAGGTGTAGTTGGTTTTGTAAATTAGTGCATGACCAGTCACACTCGTGGTTAATAATAATCCACACTCACCAGTCACAAGGCCGCGACATTGTTGTGGTGATGTTGCTGCGTTTGAATATCTCAGCAGCCGAGTACGTCGGTGTTTTGTTGCCCAAAGCTGCACAATTCTGACCAATAATTCTCTTGGAGGTCACGATAAGCATCTGCAACGTGGGGACAATACGAGGGCTTCAACCACACTGATATCTCCACCCATCGCAGCAGCTCCACACTCGATGCTTTACATTTTCAATGCTCGCAGCGTTTTTCACACTCTGAGATGCTTGATATCTACTGGCCCATGTATATGGTCTATTTTAGCCTGCCAGCGGTACAGTATCCATCTCCATTACATGGTCACAGATGGATAACAAGGCCAGGCCTGGCACCGCTCACAGAGTGGTGCTGCTCCTCTGAGAATACACCCCTGCCATCATAGAAGGAGAGAGAGTTGGCATTGTCTCCAGGGGAAACAGGGATGTCAACAGTGAGATGCTCTGCAGACGCAGGAATTAGATCATTTAGAAATCCAACCCTCGCCCTCGCACACCGATTGCTCCTCTCCTCCTGCCGCCCCCCCCACCCCCCCCCCCACCCTCGTTTTATGCCCTTATTGAGGCAGGAAGCTCCGGGACGAGCTGACACGGACACACACACTACCTCTAAAGTCCTTAAAAGGTAATTGAGCCTTCCAGCCCACACCGCTAATTTGTGACTCTGCCCACTAGCCAGCAGTGTGACAAAAACAGAGGGAGGGAATCTGAGGAGTGTTGGAAAGAATGACTCCCTCGGACACAATATGTTAATTGGTTTTCTACAACTGACAGCCACAAGAAAAGGTTGAGGCTATATGGAGGAGAATTATCAGAAAGGGCATGGTCAGGAAAATGATAATGGTTTGTCCCTGCAGTAAAAACTCTGCTGTGAGAACTGCTCTTTCATCTCCATCTGCAAAAATGATAATCTTCTGGTGATTTTTTTATTCTTCTTCCTTTGCAACAATAGCAACCGTCACAATGAAATGTGCCGCAGTGATTGGTAGAAGAAGAAGAAAGAGAAATGTATGTGTAGAAAAGGCGGCTGCTTACAGTGGATTAGGGACGGTGGGTGTTTGTGTGCGGAGGAGGAAGTATATTGTGGAGGTAATTGAAAGATAACTGCGGGACCTCACAGGAGTCTGCAGGTATGCACAAGGTACACATCCGCCTCTGGCCCTGCTTTAAATTCACCTCAAGGATTTGATTTCTTCAAATGCCAACACTGTAGGAAATGAACTATTTGTCCAAGGGGTCTGAATTATGAGGAAGACCCTCCCATGAATCACCTTCAGTACCTTTAGCGGCCTTCAGCCCGGTAATATCCATATCTCTTCACTTTCCTTCCGATCAATAATGAGATGACGCCCTTGGAAATGCAGGATAGATGACTCAAGTGGGATATTATATTTGTTGAGACCACACAGAACAGAGTCTGTCTGAATGAGATGAACACTTTTCTAACCTACACTTTATCAAATGAATGCAAAGATGTAAACAGGTCTCTGCGAGTGATCGCGTTGTGCCTGGTTTCCGATATCCATGAGCTCTGCTCAAAGTTTACAAATGAAACATTCGATTTCCACCGAATGTTTTATTTATCCAAAATTTATGAAGAAAATCTTACAATCTTTTTCTCTGGTTTACAAAAGGGCCATTGCAAATATGATTTGTCTTGACTTTTCTTTAAAACATGAGTAGGTGAGGTTATAAAACCACTTGAGGTTAAAAGTAGCCGTGCTTGAACTTGGATGGTGGGAAACCTTAGCGAGCTTGAAAAGAAAGTTAAGTGGATGTTGAGTTAAAATGATATTCATTCCGCTGGAGACAGATCTCTTTCATTCAAATCAATACCAACCTTGTAAAGTTAAAGATGACAAGAAGCTAGAAGTTATCCCGGTTTTGGGCGAAGTCTCTCGATGTGGAGTTTGCACGTTCCAGCTGTGTTTGTGTGTGTTTTTCCTCTGGATGGATGACGACACTTCATTTTCAACAGTGCCTTTTCGTTTCTGAGCAGATTTGATTGAAACGTGCGAGCGTGAGGAGATATCCACAGAGGAGCGCGATACTCGGCTCACGATCCTGGATCAGAAGTGGAGAGAAACAACCTCTGACAGATAGCGGGAGCCTCTGAATGCAAAGCAGTGTCTCAAATGTCGTAATCAGATGCTTTAGATGGTCGACCAGTGTTGTTTTGTCTCCCCGTGCAACACAACTAATTATCTCATTCTTATTCAGACTTAATCATGCAGCTTATCACGGCATCGACTGGTTCACCTGCGTCAGCGCCGGCACCCGGCCTCATCCATTGATAACAAAAACAAAACAAAAATAATGCTGCCAGAAGACGCCGGCGCAGATGTAGGTCAGACTTTCTTTACAAGTCGGAGCCCAGGGCCCGAACTCCACATAATAATGGAATGGAATGTAGCCAGAGTAAGGAGCTGGTAAAAAAGAGCCTCCTCCAGGCCCATAGTTAATAGAGAGGACTTTGACTCCCCCACCCTCACCCCCTCTCCTCCCTCCGAGCTCCCACTCCTGCACGACCTTCTCTGTCTATCCTCTCCTCGCCATCAATTCATCTCCCTACGTGCCATCTGCAAGCAGGGCTCTGTTAAATCAGCCGGTAGGCGTCAAGGATTCCCGCTTTATATTTTATTTATTTTAAATTCAGTGTAACGTCTCCACCTTGCTTTGTTTCCCTCTCCTATCGATTGGAGTTTCACCAAATCATGAGCTTTACAGCGGTGATCACGATCGATTACGCGGGCCTACACTGGGCTAACTGGAAACCAGGTCGTATACACAGAACCTAATTACACTGATGCATGAATACACACATGTATATATGGTGTAAAACCAGGATTTATGATTGTCCTTGGAGTATTTTTGCCATGCAGGTAAATTTAAATGAGATGGAACGTTGCCTCTCAGCAAACCATCATCTCAATCACGGTTTCATAAATCATGATTTCCATCTCTCTCTAATAAGTGTCATTAAGTTAGAGAAATAATACGAGACATTTCACTTTGTAGAATCCATCTCTCCCTCCGTCCAACGTCTCAACACACACGGCTGCAGCCACGGCCGTAATATCCACTGCGCCATAAAAACTGCATTCAATCCCATTACCTAATTACTCATGGAAATATACGGCAGCATTACCATCTGAACACAAGTGTTTTTGTGTACACTTTGCCCCCGCGCTGTCATTCATTACACACTTTTTGTCACCCAGTGTGACAAAAGATACAACGGGCATCCGGGGCTGTGCTTCCTGCGTCTCCGCCTGCCATCGATGATTCACACCCGACCAGGGGGAAAACAGAGGGTTACTAACTAGGTCCTCCAAGGCACCAGATGTCAGTGATTAATCTTGATGAAGTTGGGACTCTGTGTCTCCCTGGCTGTCTCTCTCTGTCTCCCAACCTGGTGCTTAATGACCCTTTCCCTCTGTTTTATCAGCCCATTTTTTACCCTTTAGATCATGTTCGATATGGCTGCTTCTTTATGCAGATGAGTGGGTGTAACGGGGGCGAAGCTGTGAAGAAATGGATTGTCTGCTGCCACATACGGTGGGAAATGCGGCTAACGCATAAGAAGAAGTGAGGAAAACAAGGGGACGTTGTTTTATGGACGCATTTTGCAACCTTTTTCTCTTTCTTCCTCGCATGTGGCACAGATTTGATTTTTCATAACCACTATGATCAGCAAAAGGCAGAGAGAGCTACCATTAGTTCACATGGTAGGAAAAAAAAGCCCCTTCAGTGAATGCAGCGTCACCATCCATCCCTGAAAACCTGACTGATGTGGAGGACGACGCAACACAGGGAGTTTAAAAATAAGAAAACACACCTAATGCTCCGATAGAAATCCACCGAGGGTAAGATGATTGATATCGATAAGTGCTGGAGTTCAGTCGTAACCTGCAAACACGTCGTAGAAAAGTTTGGGGTAAAGGGTCAGACAAAGAGAAAGAAGAGAACTGAACGTGACGTAGGTTGTTAGAGCAGCTCTGCACCCGGCGAGTGCTCGGACGTCTCTGTCAGGGTTTGGTCAGACATCAGTGTCAAGTAGGAGGAACAACCTCGTGTAAATGCATAAGGCATTTCTTTTTCATTTTGCATTCTGATTATAAAGTCAGAGTGTCGAGAATAAAGTTGAAATAGTATCCGGAGCATCAAGTCAACTCCTGTGGTCCATCAAATCCGGTTAGACGGGCGACTGACGGCTGTGCGAGCTGCCAGAGTCTCGGCGTAACCATCCATATCCTGGAATTTGTCCATTACCAACTATCTCACTTTGTATGAATGTGGCCAGCTCTTCGAAACCTGGGGGGGGGGTTCTGCTTCTGAACAAACGCAGGTTCTGGTTCAGTCCTAATACTGATCACTGTGAAACAGACTTCACCGTTACTACAGAACAACTTCACCAATTAATCTACACAAAGCGTTTTGTGCGACATTCGTAGTTCGAAGTTCACAGTTGATCTTTAAATTTCCCCATGTTTTCTCAACATTATTCTTGAAATGCGAAAAACAAAAATAAATCTTCCTCTTCCAATTATTATTGCCTGACCCGAATGCAAGAGGTGAAAGGGAAGTAAACAAAAAGCTACAGAGCAATTATCAACTTTTTAAAGTGGTTTCATTATATTATATTCAGTTTCATGTGTTAACTTCGTACAAGACGCAAACACAGCAGTTGTATATTCACACATCCAGCCAATCTGAAGCTGCATTATCAGTCTTTTAATGAATATCCATGTCTATTTAACAGTGAATTGTTGAATATATTAGTATCGTGGAAACATCACTGAGAGAATAGACGACAACGAAGTCGCGGGTTGACGCAAAGATTCTGAAATGCTCCAGAGAGCGATAACTCTTGATGCTTTCATCGATTTCAAATGGTCATTTAATCTCTAGTTTAATTATTGATTTGTGCAATGATTGTAACTGATAATTAATAAACAATGCGCTGGTTTTTGCATTTAAGGAGGAAAAACTACGCACAATGCACAAGGTCATAAAAAAAAAAAGTTAAATTAAACTTTAAATCTGTCCTTTCTGGGCTAATACCTGTTGGTTGAAAAGTTTACAGTTGATTGGTTAATTGGTCGATTAGTCCTTGAATGATTGGATGATGACACAGCATGTTGTCGTTCTGCACCTGTTTTCCAACAGAATGTGAGATTTCACAACGTCAGTGGCAGCGTGGGGACCCGACGAACCTACGTATGGTGCATATGTAAACCTCACACTATTCTTGGCTCGCTAAACTGACATTCATAATTCATGAAAACACTGCATTTTTCCGACACTCAGCAAAACTGTGAATCTCAATGCGAGTCAGAGGTTGAACTGTGAAACAAAGTGTGAACCTCGCGGCAGCAAACACTCACAAGACGCTTGTTAGCTTCCGACCACCGAGCGATTGGGGGTGAGGGCTTCTCCAACTGATTTTAAAACATTTGCTGCATTTATGACTTTACTCATCGAACACGTGGCGGCGGCGAGTCACTGCAGACAGAAGTTTCCCGTTAGAGACGAGGCACAAAGCCCCGTTTGAGTAAGAGGTGGACAGAAAGCTGGGGAATATCAGGGAGACGAGATCAAAATGTGAGCAGCTGGCGGTGGGCAACAGGAAACACTGACGGACAAGTCAGCAAACAGCGAGCTGAACAAGTCTCCACAAAGTGCCCGTGTGTGCGAGGAGGAGGAGCCGACAGGAAAACACGTTCAACTTCCTACAGCCGAGTGCGATGTGTGATTTCTACGTGGGTTTTTTTTGTTCAGTTTGTGTAACAGTCCTATAATTACATCTGAAAACCAAGGTTTCAAAAGTCAAACCCTGGATCTTAATAACATCCTTCAGAAATCAATTTCAATTTCTCGGTTTTTCGACATGACGGCGACGTGCGGATCAATCATGCATGAGTTCCTGAGCAGAGCATGTTCCATCGCTATCAGCGACCCGGCGCTCCCTGACATCAACTGCACTTCTGAAACACCGGCCTGCTGAACATGACATTAACGGGGGAATAGGCAAAGAACCTGTCATTGTGTTTTTTTTTTGTTTTGTTTTCCCAGAGCATCCGTGACACGTTCTGTTATGACAGGATAATATTCTGTTGCTCGCACGGATCTGGAGTCGGTGACGGCGCCTCGGCTCACACACGTGTCGCTCTGCGTCCTATAGCCTCTGACTTGGCGAGCGAGCGAGCGGAGGGCAATTAGCAGACAGATTATGATTCATCGTTGACTCAAGGTAATCGCGGCGTGTTGATTCGCTGGTAATCAGGGACGGCGGAGGCTCGAGCGATCCGCTAACTTCCCTCGATCTACACAATTACACTCACGCAGGGCAAGATTGTGCCAAACGAGAAAATAACCATACATCAGGTAATTTCAAACACTATAAATATTGTAGATTACTTTCAAGACGCCGACACAGACGATACTTTGATTAAAGTCAGTAATAAATGTGACTTCACAGCTGCTGAGGCAGACTGAGCCGGTTTTGAGGTTGAATTTATGGATGTAAATCATCTGTTATGATGTTGACCAGTCACACACCAAATTTGTAATGAGTCTCTAAATTTAAAAAAACATGAAGAAGATGAGACGGGATTCACCGAAGCCACGTCGGGGGAAATTCACTTGTTACAGCAGCAAATAGTCGGAATGAAATAAACAAGAGAACATAGGACGTGTATACAATAGAATAATATAAGTAATGAAAGAAGCATAACATTAAATCAAAATACAGACGGAAATATTGTTTCTGGGAAATGTACTTGACATAATGGAAGACATGTAACAGAGATAAATGAAGGAGACTGAACTAAATGCATACTCTTATAAGTCTATAGTGTGGTGTACAATATGAATATGAATACAAATGTTAATCGTATACATACATATGTGGGTTTTCACGTAAATAGTATTATAACTATATGAAGACATAAGTATAGGTGAATTTCACTTTATGGAATACATACTTTATAGTGTTATTAGTGTATGTTAAACGAGTAAAGAATTCAAAAGTACATGTTTATCAAATACTGGTGCGTAGCTGTGATGTTGAAAATATTACACATTTTGTTTTTAAAGTTACTTTTCTGGGGTCTGAATATGAAAACTCAACTTTCTTTAACAGAATCAATGGAATTAACTTTTAAACTAATCTATACACTTGCATAAATTGGGAGCCTCCAAACGAATAAAACATCACTGAGCAGATTCACAAAGGACCAAAGTTCTCCTCGACTAATTCTACCGGAGGTCACATATTCTACCCACAGCAGAGATACGCTTTGAAGGAAAGTCGATGCAGCCTGGATTAAGTTTCTTTAATCAACATTAGGAGGAATTGTAACGTATCTGCCAAGTTGCAAAAATGTTGATACTGGACAGATGCTAAATGTTTACGGACGACGCAGTTCAATTTCATTCCTATCTTTCCTTATCGTGAATTTAAGTGTCTCTTCATATCCCCGAAGGAAGTAAAAGTCACGAATCCCACCTCCTCCATGTTGGTGGATGAGTCACGGACCAAGGCTTTAACGTGCAATATCTTTTTTAAAAAGTTTGAAACTAGACAATGATTACCCACAAGCTGCAGCCGCCTCTGTAATGACCACACTACGCCTACGCCCCCCCCCCCGTGCCGAAGAGGACTTTGGAGACATTATTCTTCAAAAGAAACACCCCCCCCCCCCCCCCCCCCCTCCTACGCTTTGCATTGATTTGCCCAACATTGGAATTACTGGTGTCCTTTTTCCACCAGCATCTGTTCCAATTTTACTACGCTTCGCTCAAACTTAAAATAATCATTTACCTATCTCCTCCAGCAAGGATCCAGTCAAATTATGGCTGGAGGCATACCGCGGGGACTTTCACACGGAGGTGCCAATGTTTCGGTTTGATGAGACTGCTGCTGCTGTGGGGACTTGAAGTAGTCAGGTAGTGTGTGTGTGTGTGTGTGTGTGTGTGTGTGTGTGTGTGTGTGTGTGTGTGTGTGTGTGTGTGTGTGTGTGCCCAGAATTCACAGTTTCCCCCACGACAGACATTTTTTTTTGTGCGAGTTTTGATTGAAGTTTCGTATAAGTTTTAAAAAATGGTGAAAACCCCTCCCAGTACCGCGAAGCTTTGTCAGACACTTTATTGAAGAAAAAAGACTGTTTCCATTCAGACTACAGCCTCAAAAACCTCTGATGATTTAAGAAGCTCCCTCTCTATGATGCAATTTGTGGTGGAATCTAATAACCCTTCGCTGCTTCCCTCCCCCCCCCCCCCACCCTCTCTCTCAGGTTATCCTGCTCTTTCTCACGGAGAGAGTCGAGGCTCGGATGCCACTTACCTTGGAATCCACTCAGTCGTCTGCAGAGCAACTGTCTGATTCTGAATTCTGACGTGTGATCACCTCGGAGTCACCACACTGTCACTTCGCTGTCCGCGGCACTGAGACGCCGTCCCGGGGATTATCTTAATAGTGACTATAATGAATCTCTCTGATCACCGGGTATGAAATCCTCTCTCTGTCCTGCTATTATTCAGTCGTTCTCCTCCATTTTATCCGTGTGTCTCTCTGTACAACATCACATTTTTACATTGGAATACGTATGTAATGCCGGATGAGACATCGTGGCACAGGAGTCTGCAGGAGCCCAGACAGCTGCTCGCTCCTCGCAAGCTATAATTGGTCGACCACTGCAGCAGCAGCGTTTGACAGATTGTAGCAGAAGCTTTTCTGGAGACATTTCTGTTGAGATGTACAACTCGGTCCTGGCTGGATGTGACGTGAACACATTTTACATCACCAAATATAACATCTCCAAAAAGTCTGCAGGTGGCAGTTCCCTCTTACCAGGGGCTTGGATTGTTCATAACAAAGCAGAAAGCCGGGAACCCGAGGAACAGGTGCTGTTTCTCTTTCCTGCAGTAGGTAAAGGCAGAGAACTCGCTTCCTCCGTGTAGACTTTACAGATTTTGGCCCGGCGGCGCTGAACCCGACCACGTAACCGTCACTGAGGCCATAACACTTTTTCTCATTCAGCTCCCATTTAACAGCTTGTTGCAGGAGCTCTTAGCCGAGCTTTCATAAAGAACACCACCTCTGAATAAAAGAGGGTCCTGCCATCTGCCCATATTCTGAGGTGTTATATTTGGAAATGTAAAATCTGTTTTCACACTTTGCTCTTCGTGGCCCGGGGGGGGGGGGGGGGGGGGGGGGGGGGGGGGGGGGGGGGGGGGGGGTAAGAGCTACTTAAGATTCTCACCCCCACCGGTCACGTGCTGCACATTCTTCAAACGGCACCAAAATAATAATAAACACCGGTGATAATGGATATAACGATTTTCTGTCCATTCTTAACGAGGTTGTCGTTCAGACGGGTTATAACAGACTAATTTCCTCCAATTGCTGCAGTTGCAGTCGGGTTGAAAGGTTTTTCTCTGACAGTGAATCACATTCTCCTACAGATAACTGGCCCCTGTTGGTATCTGAGATATTTAGACTCAAAATACTCATCATTTAGTTATGAAAGAGGAAAAAATACAACATTCAAATACTACTTTCAGTCGCCACATCCGTCCACGCCATCATTCAGCATCACAGTTGTCATTTGACACTTAGACGTCTATTTAAACTAAACCAAAATAGATTATAACCTTTATTTCAGTGGCATTTTGATGAAATACTTTCAACTTTTCTACATTTCTGTCACTGACTTTTGCCAAAATCGGTTAAAAGGTGAAATACTTGTTTTGTGAGACGCAGGCGGCGTCTTGGCCTGTACTCATTTAAGAAAATGACCAACTGCGATTTATCTAACCGTCAAAGTTGAGCAAAACATTTCAATTTAAACTTTATTACATGAACGCATGTTTTACTATTATCATCAAGAATTCACATTGTTTTTCACCGACTGAAATCGGTGGTAAATTACCTACACTCGCTCTCACTCGAGCTGTTGATTGACATCGATGAACATCCCAGATGTTTTCCTTGCCAACAAAGAATGCATCACACAGTCGCGCAGCCAACAAATGGGATGACCAGTTCAATGCATAAACAATGAATCACGTTCCAAACCCGAAACAACAGCCGGTAATAAGCATCTGGTGAGAGAAACACCTGTGGACCTCGTTTGATTGCGGCGCGTCAAAATCCTCGGGGCTCATCTCAAACTGTACGTCCGTGTTTGACGAGGTAACATCGCTCATTCATCACATCGCTGCCGAGCAGGACGCGCTGACTGACTGACTTCTAATTTCGTTCGCGTTTGGCCGTCGCTGAGTGCTTGATGTTCGAGAAAAAGAAAAAGAAACCTGCCAGCTTCCATCATCTCCCCCTCTGCTGGTTTGTCCAAGCTGGACCAGCAAAGACTCAGGGTTTGTAATTATGATCAAGCAGCTGGCGCTACAGGGGGGGGGGGCGACAACAACCCAGGTATGTTTTTATTCATTCATTCAGCATTACGATGTCGTAAAGGGTTAGAAAGCAGCTGATGAATTTAGTAATGAGGCTGAAAATGCCAATGTTTGCACTGCTCATGTTCACAACGCAACATTTGAAACGCCGAAGCAATTATGTGAGAAAACCCCCGATCGAGCCGACATGCTAGTGTTTTAATGGAGGTCACATTCAGGGTGTTAATGCAGTACGGCGCTGTGGTGGCTGCCTCGTTATGAAAAGGCTGGTTTGGTCGTGTAAACACCAGATTTTATGGAAAAATCTCTGTACAACAGGATTTATTTTTCCCCCCCCCCGGCTTCTGTCTCTTTCTATGCACCGTTCAATCCATTCAGGTCTGTGGAAATCGTATTAGCTGCACGACGCAGGAGAAAAAAGGACCGACGCAAAAACACGGCGGACAGACGGGGGGGGAA
Source organism: Hippoglossus hippoglossus (assembly GCF_009819705.1). Lineage (NCBI taxonomy): Eukaryota > Metazoa > Chordata > Actinopteri > Pleuronectiformes > Pleuronectidae > Hippoglossus > Hippoglossus hippoglossus. The sequence goes on along the minus strand of NC_047170.1, from coordinate 18,261,716 downwards.
ATGTCAGACACGGAGCAACAACACAGCAACCTGGAAATTATCCTCACAAGGACGATGATAATTATTACCCGTTATGCACCGTGGTCGTAGTTTTATAGCCCTGCGCTGGAGTGACCATCGCAGAAGTCCCAACTCGTGCATTAATTATGGAATCTATTTTATCACAGCCAATTAGTTTACAATGCCAAAATTAAAAGGAGGATGTTTCGCATATGACAGTTAACGTCTCGCAGGGCCCGGTGCGAAAAATGTGACGTGGAGTATAATTGCATTTGCGTTAACGTTGATGTGGCTGTTACAGAGTCGTGTTTCCATCCCGGCGACAGAGAAACAGATTAAATCAGATGAAGTTTCAGCAGGTTTTTTGTGAACAATGTTGTAAAAATGGAAAACAAAAACATTTCAGAAAACTTTTTCCGACTCGACTGAATGGATATACTGGTTCTGTATCTTCAGCCTGTATCTGAGGATACTGCTGCTGCTAATTCATGACATTACGTGCTACCTGCCTGTAAATTAATAACAGTCTAGATGTGTGTATATTCATATCTGTGAAATATTTATAAATACACCGTGTAATCATCCTTTGCTGTTGCACTTTGCTCCTCTATTTTCTTTACCCATAATATTCTGTCTGTAATGAAAGGTGTATATATAATGATCATATCTGTGTATTTGTTTTATATACTGTGTCATACCTGCTACTGTAAAAAGTAAATCTCCCCGATGTTGGATGAATAGAATTGATCTTATCTTATAACTGATTACACGAACATGTCTGATTCTACTGCATCTTATGAATCTTACATCGACAACACTGGTATTTTACATCTGTGGTGAAGAATGGTATTACAACAGGGTAATCTCAAGCATAATACATTTGGATATTCTCCACCTTTCTATGAATTCCATACGTCCCTAAAACTCAAAGTTGGAAATTTCGACAAACATTGAATTTACTGCAACGCACTGAATCCAGCATTTAACTTTTCCCTCCGCTCGCTCTCGTCTCTCCACCGTCACGGACTTGCTCTGAATCAACAGACTCTGTAAGTGACTTGACTTCTGAAGAGAGAGTGAAGGATGAGCCGAGAGTCGACCGCTCACACCACCAGACAATAAGATTATCCAAAGGCAATTAAACTTCGGGGCCTTGTCTTGAGAAAGTCTCCATCCCCTTTCATCCTTACCTTTCCCCTCCCCCTCCTCCGCACCCCATTGTTGTGTGATTAACTCCCGAGCACCAGCGGGGGGTGGGCAGGGGGGGGGAGGCTACATTCCCATTACCCAGATCTGTGGCGGGGACAAAACATTCGCTAATCACCAATCACTCCTTCGAGCAAGGCACTGGAGTCTCTGCCAGCGCTGCAATGTGAGTGATGTGCCGCCCAGTTCCTTCAAAGACTCGTTCTCTTTCTGTTAGAGTCGCACTCGACGCTTCACAGAGACGTGTTCCAATAAGTGTTTGCCTCTGTTGCCATGGCGCTCTAACCTACAAACGACAGGTGTACGCCATTGAACAGGGAACGTTCACTTTATTTCTAAAATACAGGATTTAGCCTGAGAGCTCGGGGGGGGGAGTAGTTAGCTACTGAGGGATATTGTCGTTTGAGCACTTTCACGTTGTCACCACGTCAACATTTTTTGCAGCGGTTCTACGGTGGCTTTGGTTTGTTGTTCTGAAATCGGCTTCTGTTTTATTGTGGCCTTCATCGGTCGGTTGTTGCTCGGCAAGTTTCCAACACAATGTTGTGTTTAACCTTGGGTCATGCGTCAAACTCCAGAATATAGAGAGAGTTACTGTAGATGTAGTGATTTACTCTGCATGTCCCATCTAGTAACATGGAGAAGGTAGGTTTTATGACCTATACCGCAGCCAGCCAACAGGGGGAGATCAAGATGATTCCACTTCACTTTTTCACTGTCGTCCATCTTTATTAACAGCGATGAGCTCGACCCATAAATTACATCGGCTGTAAAAAGTGCAACTATTGGACAGTTTTTAGCTCATTGGTGCGATTTTGTGATAAAAAATGTAACAAGTTTGTTTTTTAAATAAATATCCTGATTATAATGTATGTGCAAAAAGGGAAACTGACATTTATATACACCAACACTGTCGCCCAGCAGCAACACTAGTGATCGATGTCGCTCTTTGCCTCAGAGATCCATCCTCTCGTACCCGAACCCGTCGAGCGTGCTGCTGCTCTGTTTGTGGATGTTTTCCTCTCGGCTTCCTGCCCCGGCAGTTCACACCCAGAGAAATCTGTACTTCTATGATCAATGCGCGTCTAAATTCCAATAAACCGACGCGCTGGAAAAAAAATCCCCTTAACTGGTGCTCCGCTGATCCGTAATTATCTTGTGATTTCGCTGTGACTTGGCTGATACCGTTCTCCATTCAGCGTGCGTCAAAACGTTTCAGAGTGTATTTGTTAATCCAAATAACAGGGTAATGAGAGTTTTACACCACACCAATTCAGCTGGAGCATTCTTAATTATGATATGTAATGAAAAATCATAATTGATGAACTGACTAGTAGCTCGGTAATGAATCACTTTCCATGCACATTTTATGCCAATTTCGTTTTGACTTTGAATAAACCCTAATTATCTACATTAGTGGAAGTCAATGCCTTAATATTTAATAAATCCTGGATAATCCCATAGCAATCAATTTAGATCAAAATCGTCTTCCACCAAAGGTAGAACTGCTCAGCAAACTCATCCGCTGTGGCCTGTAATGATGCCTATTTATATGCAGGAGCTTTGTCAGACTGCATGATGGGTAATTACTTTATTTACTTCTAATCATGTCAATGAACCATTGTGCAAGGGTTAGATTGGCTCAACTCATTATATTTATCATTCTTTTCTCTTCAGTATCACATGAAGATCTTCAGTCAGTTTTGAGAGCAGTGACGACGGCTCGGTGTCACAGCTCTGCTCTCGATGTGACGTCGTGAACTAAAAGGAATTCTCCTAAAGGGTTTTGAATGGATTGGTCAAGTCACATCAGCATTTGTTGCAATCCCCTGATTAAGATGCAAGGTCAATTTCTCTAGTTCCTTGTCATTCAAAGCTTTTGTTTTTTTGTCAGTATTTACGCAGTTAATGTTTGGTTCAATAAGTATTTCAATAATCACATGCATTCTCCATTGATTTGTAATTGATTGAAACGTCTTGCCTTTAATAAATAAAAACAGACCACATCCGAATATCTGTTTCCTATTTTTGGACTGATGCACAATGAGTTGTTTTAATCCCCTTACAAACAAAGTGTGTCTTCCCTTCACCTTTCACAGTCTCGCCATGTCGAATATTATTACAAATCAATTTCTATTTCAGAAAGAAAACAAGGTTGTATCAGATCTATAAACCAACTCAACAGTATTCACATTTGATATTTGTCAGGAGAGAACCTGTTTTTGGTTTTGGTGCGTATTCAGAGCAAAAGGCAGATCAAGGAATTTGTTTATACTTAAAATGAACATCGTGAGACAGGTCAATGAAGGACGATGAAAAGTTGTTGCAGATCCAAAATAAAAATCTGGATATAGTGAATATAGAATGGTTTCATGAGGGGGAGTGGTGGGCCGGAGGTATGAGTGACATTCTGCTTGAAACTAAACCTGAAGCTGAATCCTGAAGTCGTCTGTGTCTGGAGCAGACGCTGCAGCACTTACCTGCTCCTCCTCCTCCACTCCTCAGCCGAGTGGAGCTCAGAACCCACTGCATATGTTCCTACTTTTTAAATTTTTTTTTTTTTAAACTTACTGCTTGTCATTCAATGAAGCCTGAAAAGAGGGAGCATTGCTTTAAGGTAGCGCACCCATTCAAATGGTAATGGGAAATGTCAAATCCTGCTTTTGAAATGCAAGCAGCGACACACGAGAGGGCTTTCAGGTGACACGCACTTTGCAGCGTCGCCATATTGCAGGAGTGGAAGCAGCCATTGCTGTCATGTCGGTGATGGATGACAGCTCTGTGCACCACAGCTAACTAACACTGAGTAGACGTGGTTAATTTAAGTGCCGCTAATTGATTTGGTTGAGAGTGTATTGATGATTAGATGCATTGACTGATGGTTAGTTAGTAAACAGAGCTCAAAGACGTTCAGGCTAACGAGGGCAACAACGCTGGACACTTAGGGATTAGATTATTTCAGAGAAAAACCCAAGTTGAGCTGAAATGAATAATTGATCCACTTAAAAATGATCTTGCTGCTATTTTGATCATTGATTAATTATTGAAATGCATGTAGAAGGAAAATGCCCAAGATTTCTAGTTACAGTTAATTAATCAATTAGATGATGCCTTCTAATATACAATCTATCCAATCAATATGCCTATTAATCAACACACGTCAGATTAATCAATAATGAAAACAAGTGCTGCCTTTAAAACAATTCACTGCTCTTATTTTGAAAGGATACAGTGTGTTCTTGCTTTACAGTGAGATAACCTCTTCACCCCTCCTCTCCTCTCAGGACCTCCATGTTTGCACCTCCTGCACACGCAAGCCTCCACTTAGTGCTACGGAAAAATATGTAAAATATATGCAGAGGTAGAAAGAAAGCGTCAGAGTGCTGATTAATTCCAGATTATGCTTAAGGAGAGGCAGCAGATTGGCATATATCTGGTGCATTGGCACTCTAACGAATGCAATACCAACCTGAAACCAATTAAGCTTCTCTGTCTTCCCTCTGGGGGTCTTTGTGCAGCAATAAGTTCCTAATTGCTTGGGCCTCAGTCTTTTTATCTCCCGTTTTATCTCTATATTGCAATGTTAATGTTAATTCGCGGGAAGTGCAGTTGATTAATGAGTGACTTTAATCAGGTTTTGAAATCACGGGATGCTCTCCCGATCCTTAGTGATCAGGGGAAAAAAAACGTTATATGATTTAAGTAAGTAAAAGAGAAATCACGCGTACGAGTCCTTCTCGTTTCCCAGAGTGGATTTTTCTGTGAGGAATAAAGTCTTTTCTTCTAAGGGTTAGTCAATGAAAATGTTTCCTTTGTAAAATCTGAGTATAAAAGACACCGAGTTGACGTATGGCAACTGATATTAAAACCCAGTGGTGTCATTATTGGAGAGTATCTAGATAACCAGCGTCTGTGATTCCTGAGCAAGTGGAATCCTCGGCTATCAAATACAATAAAAAAAGACAGTAGGAAGAGGCAGTTAAGCTCCAGTCTTCGCCTCGTGTCATAATCCTTCCGATCTCAAAATCCAAAGTGTGATTTCTCCGCACACTCCGAGAATTTCCTCTCAGAAAATTACCATTTACCAATTACACAGTGTCAGGACTGATTCATATCACTTTAATGAGAAATGACAGCAGATAGAGGACAGCCACCTCGGGTTGGATTTCACTCTCAGTGGGCCGGGGGTTGATCTGTTGACAGAACTACCCAGCAGACACTGGGGGGGGGGAGGCCGTCAGCAAGTCGTGTCCTCGCCGCTACAACGAGGAGCAGGAGGCCAGAGGAGGTGGAGAAAAGCTCTCAATCAATTAGGACTGACTTCGCCTGTATGGAGCTTCACTCACTTAATGTTGTTACCAACAGTTATTGTTTATCCGGGCTTAGCTCGCGCTGTCATTCTGAAGGGATCGGTTTATTTTAAGACTGTTTACTGACTTGATATCATCGACTGTATATAAAGATGGACGACATGTCTCCACTTGCACAGCGCAGAAGTGAAGCCAAGGAGGTGGAACTGTAACATCGAGGTCCCACATCATCACGCATCTCCGTGTTTTTATGGCATCAAATAACTAAGTAAAACCAAAAGTTACTGGAAAATGTTTTCCTCTCTTTATTCAAGAGCGTTGTCTTTCAGTTTGAGAGCAAGACTTATTGATTTCATGTTCAGATTTAGTAAAGCTTTCACTTAAAACCCTGCGCTCGCACTCAAACTACGATATTTAGTTTTGGCTGCGTTAGATTTACTTCTGAGGGGAAGAAAGGTGTAGTAATAAAGCCGAGGAAAGCTGCAGTGCACTAACACGGAGGAGGTGGGGCTGGTCGGAGTCAGGTCGTCGACCATTTTCTAAAGTCTATGCTCTGATATTTTCTAGGTTAACTTCCATCCAGACACAAAAACTATAAATAGGTTAATTGAGCTATTTTCCATAAAGCTCCCTGTGGTCAGGAAGTTAGAAATCACCACATGCGAATGAGGCGTTAAGGGTGTTGGTTGTTTTAAGGACCGTGTGGGTGTGAAAAGTTCATCGGCAAGCTGTGCTTGTGTGTGTTTGTGTTTGTGTCAGTAGATTTAAACCGATTCCTCCGAACCTGACTCCTGCCATGTGGTCTAATCCTGACTCTTGATTGCCACAATCAGTTTTTTCCCGGGGGCTCGGTGGACGCACAGCTTGCACTCTCACATTAGCTGCACTTTGCTGTAGCTCCGCGGTGTGAAGGATACGCAGGCAAACGCCAGAGATGCTTCCAGACTGGAGGTGATTATCAGCCCGGGATGGAAAAAAACGCAGCAAATGTCCATATGGTAGAATTATATACTATATATAAACATAAAGGTTGAAGCAGCCTTTCGCCCCCACTAAAGAAACCTGAGAACTTCCTGTTCCTACAGATTGAAACGTCAAGAACTTAACTACATATAAAGTGAAACCAGTAACTGTATCATCCCGTCTTTACAGTAAGGCTGAAGTAATATTTAATTTGTTTTGCTAATTTAGTTTATTTTCTGCTTCTTCCTTCTTCTTAATTCGTTGTATTAAATGTCATGAAAACAGCTGGAATGTCTGTTTTGATTTCCAAACATTTCAGAAACTGGAGCCACTGGATTCAAATTCGAGTTTTTGCTTCAGAAAAAAACTGAAATCTGACAAAAACGATTCATCACTCATCATAATGGTTGTTAATTAACGAATCCATTAATCAGCCACTTGATTCATTTGTACTTGGCAGCGTGAAATTAAAAAAAAACTCTTTGGATACTCTACAAGATAGATGGTGAGGAAGGTGGTTCGTCTTCAACGTGGTGATTCTGATATGAGAAGTTTAACTTTTTGTTTATACACGTTGATGTGGTTTGGTTCAGCTGCCTTCACGCACCGGTCAGACATGTCTCTCCTCCATGAAGCTCTATGTACAGGAGAGGGAAAGAATGGGGGGGGGGGGGGGGGGGGGGGGGGGGAGAAGATGGAGAACGGGGGAGTGTGACGGCGTGGAGGACGACAGATTTTCTGGGGATCAGGGTGTATTTACTGGTGGACAACAGTTTGTGCTGCTGGCCCACGGTGTGTATCAGCATGGCGTCGCTGATTTCTGTCCAGGTGCTGTGAATTCGAGCCGTGGCACAGACTCTCCTAGGCATGTTCTCAAATACATCAGTGGCATCCGTCACCATGACAACCCCTAACCGCCGCCATGCAACGGAATGGAGCACTATGCGTTGAGCAGCGCCAGCGCCGGTCCAGCGTGGAAAGTGCATCGTGCTCCTGTTCCAGGAAATTTCACTGATTGGCCTGATTTGTATGAATTTTAATTAAGGGGCCAAAATCTCTCAAAAACAGACTGTATTGTTTTTAATGGCACACGTTTCTACCACATATGAGACGGACGCACTTCCTGTTCCTACAAAGAAACGCTGAGAAATTGCTCCGATAATCACAGGGTCTTAACTACAGGGAAGCAATTAGTGGTCAAAACGACCATCAGCAAGTGTGATGTCTCTGTATCAAGGGAAACTCGTGATAAGCTGTAAAGCAAACATGTGGACTCATCGTCACTTTGCTTTTCTGAGCTGCGGCACTCGGCTAAAAGGAAGAAATAATAATAGTTTGTTTCTCTGGTTTGCAACATCCCTTCCCCCGGCATCACATTTTTCAGCCCGTAATTTCATTTCAATTTTTTTCAAATTAGCTCACAAAGAAAAATGCAACAACAACAAAGTACAACACTGTTAAAAAGGACCTCATCCAGCTTGTGCCTCAGGCCCCGTTCTGACTGGTCAGGGTGTGAAATGTGAAGATTTAAATTAAAGAAATAATAAACGACTCAACTGAATCTACGCTTCTGCAGGATTTCAGTCCATTGATCTATTTGCAAAACGATTGCGGATCAAGTGTTGCTCCTTAATTCATTACCTCGTGACCTTAACTGACTCGCGGTGCAGCGATCGATAAATCACAGTTGGCCTCCGTTTGACACAAACAACACGTGGCCACTTATGCTAATCGTTATTGACGATGACAGAAAGAAACAGTAGAAAATATTAAAATGCACCATCACATCAAGGCCGTCCTTCTGGCTAGGAACGAAATACAGATTTGAAACTTGGGTCTCTTGCTCCAGAAAATGTCCGTACCCGATTTTCAGGACATTTTCTAAAGTCCATGTCTGAAAGCCGCTAAACAAACATCTTGGTATTTATCTATTTATTCCACAAAGATGAACTGCGACCTCTACAGAATTTATTCCTGCTCATCCCGACACTTGTCATGCGGACTCGTGGTCGGAGGCAGAACTCCACTGTAATCACTGTAAGCTTTTGTCGTGGCCTCGCTCAGAGAACTCGGGATTTGAGTTCGCAGCGACGACAGCTCAGGCGTTCCTTTCTCTTCTAAACATTATGTATCCAGTGGCTTTTGTATTTTCCAAGGCCACTGTCAAACAAATGTCGCCCTTTACTCCACTTACATTTCAGTTTTGTGCTTGAAGCCTCTACAGTGTAGAGCTGTCAGTGAAGAACGGCGAAAAATTCCCTCTTTTCATCCTCCAAAAAAAACAACAAAACAACAACCCACGTTTAGAATTTCTTTTGTAGTAACATTTATGGGCCAACCCGTGTCTTCTAATACATTGCTTCTGCTGATCCCCGTTGTATTTCATTTCTAAGCAACTGAAATTGCTCGCAGACGAGCTGCTACCCGGCAGAAGATTAATTAATTTCAGGTTCTCTGGATTCCTGAGTGTTTGATTTGGGCTTACCTCCTGTTTTGTTTGACTTTTTTTGGCGACAAATTGGGCTTAAAGGAAAAAATCCACCCTCAGATTCTCCCGAAGCGTCAGATATCTTCGCTCAGCGCTGTGATGCCGCGGCTCCCGTCTTTGTCGCCTCCACCTGCCTCGTCTACTTCAATTAGTGACTTTCTTCATCTCCCAGGAGGACTTTTGACAACCCCCCATTGAAGGGGGTGTGAACCTGTTGCTTTCAATGACAGAGGCACATAAATAGCTTGAAATTGCAATCATTCAACTGGGAGTTATGTGTTTAGTTGGAGGGAGCAGAAGCGATAGAGGAATGTAATGGCAAGGTATCCTCCGCCAGCTTTTTGAGAGCGAGCCAGCGCCAATTATTACCGGGTGTCTTTCCAGCGTGACGCCGGCGTTCTGGCCTCAAACCAATCTGTGCACAAAACATCATAAAAATCTATATCGTTTGCACAATCTCTCTCTCTCTCTCACACACACACACACACGGACCAGAAAAAACCCTTTGCTTCTTATTACCACACTCACATTTTACATAACGTCCACATTATAACGTTACATAAATGTATTTCTAGAAAACCTAAACTTTCTGTTCATGAATAAAACCCACAGTGTTTAATATTAATTTAATCGTGGGAGTGGGATCTCTCCGTCAGCACATTATTTAAGTGAGAATAGTTATGACCGAGCGGAATGTGTGTGTTCTTAAATTTCAGTCGCTGCAGCAAATGGAGCTCGGAGAGCAAACCGGGGATTTTCAGTCACATCAGGAAAAAAAAAGGGTCACAGGAGGCGTGGGGGGGGGGGGGCTTTACCCAGCATGCACTGGGCAGAAGTCAGGCAAACACTGACAGACAAAAACATCTCAGGTATTCAGTGCACTGCGCCTTTGCTCTGTTACTGAATCCTTCGCACACCGGGTATAACAGGCAGGATATATATATATATATAAATATATGTATGTACTGTAGGCATCACTCTCAGGATGTTCCCTCCTTCCTGTCTTCAAATCCACATGTTCACACTCCAGTCAACATCTGGAGGCGACAGCTGTATGTGATTGTTCAGCATACGACGGAACATAAGAGAATCTATGTTCCGTCACTTTTCCCTCTTGAAGTATTTTTTTTTGTGTTTTAATGAAAGTTTAATTCTGGTTTTTCTTAAGTTCTTCAATAAGAGCCAGTTATTAGTAAATAAATAAAAAAAATGTGAAAATAAAGTTTCATCTCCTCTTATATTTCAAACAAAGAGAAATAAATGGCCGAGCTGTTGATCAACCCCAACTGTTCCTTCATTATTTCTCGCTGTGGTTTCATCCAACCCGCTCTGGTGAAGCTCGGGAAGCTCGCACATGGAGTTTGTTTTGGCGGTAAGTAATGTTTCAACACATGGTATCGCAACCTGACATTTGTCATTTCATTATTACACCCAATCTGTTTCTGCTGTGCGAGGAGAAAAGGCCGTTGCTCCGCAGCACGTTCCCGCCTCACGGCTTTGATTCCCCCCCCCCCCCCCCCCCCCCCCCCCCCCCCAAAAAAAATATTCCTCATTATTAATCATTTTGAAATGAAATGAAATGCACCACGTTGTATTGATCGCGGTTCTAAAGATATCCTATCCGCCGTTAGCTTTGCGGCTAAATGAATAATTGTCTCGCCGGACAACGTCTCAGACCATGTGCATCAATGTCACTGGGAAATGACAGCGAGCGAAAGAAAAGAAAAAAGTGCTCGAAGGCTCGAAATAAACCAGGAGGGAAATGTATAAAAAAATAAATATGCTCATACGACATAATAACCAATATGCCCTTAAAGTCCTCTGCTGTCAGCGAGTGCACCAAACTAGTCAGAAACCCATCGGCAGGTTGTTTTTCTTTCAATGAACATCTCAGGTACTGTAATGCAGGAGACCACCCAGGATGAATTGAAGCTGACAGCTTGTCTGTCAAATTTATTTCCATGACAGGCATTTATTTCAAATACATCATGTGCTGTTATACCTGGGGGAGAGGGAAAAATATCCCAGTGACAGTGTATTGATATAAACAGGGTTTCCTGGCACTGGATATTAATCATACTTTGGATAATCAGCCACCATTTGTACTGCAGCTGCACGGAGACATGTAATCTGCCTGCAGCCTTCAGTCATCACAGACTTATGGAAGATGCAGACTTTAGTGAATGCGGAATCATCAGAGCCGTGATTAAGCATTGTGTGGTTTACCTTTAATTATCCGTGGGCTAATTTAAAGCATTGCCTCTGATGACAGCTTTAATGGCGACGCAGACGTCAAACTCAAAGCAATTTGGATTGATCGAGAATTGTCTGAGCAGTAAAGTTTTACAAGCCGGAGACGCTCAGCTCGTCTTGCGCCGACCACATGAAATATTGGAATGAATTGGCTTCAAATTATAGATCAATGAGAGTCATTTGCATTGCTTTGATTCCGGGACGATACAGAAAGTATCAATGCAGTTCCGAGACTTAAAAGCCTTTGGAGAGTCCCTATATAGACTCGTACTCTATTCACATTTGGATTAATTCATGTTCTGATATGAATTTGTCAAGAGCAATGCATCTTTAAAAGAAGTGCCCGCATTAGAACCAAATTAAAAAAACCTGAACATTTGCTTTGCGCTGCTGCTGCGGAGAAGCCGAAGCCCAGAGCTCCCACTGACATTATGAGCTGGACAAATCGGTGTCACATCTTCCACCTGGCAGGACGTCTTCACGCCTGGACATAGGTGGCCTTTTTTGACACTAATAAGCGTCCGAGGGGGGAAGGAGGCGGTGAAATCCAGCTGAAAACCGGCCAGTGGCACAGAGCTGAGGCCTGTTTGGCTCCGATCTCCTCGCCGACTCCCTCCCAAGTTCACAGATGCTCCTCGCAGATGAGACACGAGGTGCAAAAAATAACAAAGTGCCGCCGCCGCCGCCGCGCATGTTGTTAATCTGGACCCAGCGGATTACAGTGGAGACGCCTGTCAGGGACAGTGAGTGACGTGGAATGAACGAGGCTGTGTGATCGCAGGGGCACGAGGGGGGAACATCCATCCGGTGCCGCGGTGGCAGCGGGGGAAACGGGTCACATCTTCCTGTAGTTTACACTTTAATGAACTGTTCTGATTCCTGTCATTATTTCTGCTAATTGAATTCGCTGTTCCTCTCTGTGCGGGCTGGGATTGCCATTTTTTTTTATCTGCCACCCTGTGTATAGGGGGCAGGAATGCAGAGCTTATTAAAATGCAACATTTCCATCCCACCATTTGCATCTAATTTTGTCTAACATTTTCGCAAAATATTCATACAGTGCAGCATCCTATGGCTCCATGTCTCATTGATATTCCAGCGCTGTACGGTGCTAAATAGCCATGGTTTGATAGACTGATTCACAATATAATGTCAATCAAACATTCTGGACACCACCACCAACAGGAACCAAAGGTATCGGGCATGTTTTATTCATACTAGCTCTAAATTTTTCATTTTATTCGGACTTTCTGCAAAAATAACAGTTCAGGCCCCCGTTAGAAAAATAAACACAAGACTAAAAGGTGGCCACAACAAGCCAGTTGTAAGCGGAACGTGTTTATTCAGTTGTTATCGGTATAATTAGGTTCATTAGAATAATTAAGCAATCTGTCTACTGAGCATAATGACTTGAATAGCAAAAGGCTGAAGCTCCTCTAAGTGTTCGGATGATTGACTGTTGTCTCGGGGCAGTTTCTGGGGGTGAATGTTTGTGTATTTGCTTTGTCATCGCGATGTCTTCATGATTTATGGACTGGAGTGAATCCACAGAACATGTAATCACACAAGTAATGAGCCAAAAAAACGGAGAATACAAACTTCCCAGGAGCCGAGACGCAGAATCAGGTGAAGGTCTCGCCTTCGTCTTCTTCTTCTGTAAATGGGGACACACTAAATGGGCCACCGTGCACGCTTTGCGGAACAACAATTCCAATAATTACAGTGCGAGCCGAGGCCAAGGACAGGCAGAGGTAGAGTTGGCTCACTTGAACTCGCAGTTGTTTATATGTGTCAGTGAAATATGAATTTCCATCACTTGTTTTGGAAGAATATAAAACAAAAACGATGATACTTGTTTCTTATTTGTCAAATTATAATGAAAGAGATTCAGTGAGAAGAGCTTCGGGCCTGATTGCTCAGACGCTCAGTAACGAGTCGGCCTGTGACTTCCACACTTTACCTGGTGAGTCAAGTAAAGTGGAACAAAGGAAAAGGTTTTACTGGAGGTTTGACGCCCGTCCACACAAATATATGCTTTTAAATTCTGAAAAAGACAATGCATTCATCTCTAATATGCAACTACATTCATTTATTAAGTATTAAAAACGACCAATAACAATAAAACATAACCTCCTTGGCCTTTAAGCTGCAGAATGTGAACCATCACATCCACAGACTGTAAATAAAGATGGAAGAGGTTTCTTCACGTCCTCCCACCGTCCAGAAAAGAAGCCAAAACCTGCTGCACAAGAACGCCGCCATCTTGTGCCAATGAGTAGTGATCGTGGTGTGAAGCTGGAGTAAGATTTGTTGTGATAAGACTTTTTAATTTGGTTTGTGTCCCACCTGCTAACACGGAGGAGGCTCGGTTTATGACCTACACTGTAACCTTTGGGCGCCATCATGGTTTCTATCTTTTAAATACAGACTGTGGTCACACCAGTATGTGTTTAGGGTCGTGCAACAGAAGTTAAGGTTTGTAAAAGATTAACACATTTTATCGTTCCCTCACCTCAAGTGACTGGGACAAGAATCTATTTTGCCAGAAAACAAACAGGTCGTGTGTGAATATTTTACTAATATCTACACAAATACTCAATTTAACAAAACGCTGTCATCGTGATAGCAGAAGGTGTAAACCTGTCGCAATCACATTCCCGGTAAAATGTTTTGCTTCGTGCAAATTATTGGTGTATGAGTGTAATTTGTCGGAGACACGATTGAAGAGTGTCACACTACTGCCGCTTTGCCACTTGATTATTTGAGGCAATTTACACAAACAACCGATGCTTTTCTTTTTTCTGTTTTCTGCTGAAGTGCCACTCAAAAGTAAAATGATGTGAGATGAGTAATGATATTCAAGCCGGAGTCCAGCGCCGGCAGCGGTGTCCTAACCCTAACCCTAACCCTAACACACAGACCGCACGGCGGAAGCTTCCAGACGCCGAGGCTTGAACCGACTTTTAGTTTTTAGTTATTATTTCAGTTGAAGGGCAACATTTCTGCTCCCAGCACACCACGAGGCCTCCGACACTGTTCACTCACATCCTCCAGAAAGCCAATAAACTATATCTTATTCATGACCGGAGATACAAAGGTTAGTATTTCTTTCTTACTTAATTTCCCATAAGTAAATATTTCAGAAAAAGACAGTAGCTCCTGACAAGTGGATATGACTGCAGCCCAAAATAACACATGTCAACAAAAGGATGATTTCTTTCTTATAAATGTTATTCTTGATTATAATTCAGGAATATTGTGCTTCTACAAAAAGCTTCTTCTTGTTTGTTCGGTGTTGTTCCTGTTGTCGTCTTGCATGAATATTCATGTGTAGAAGTTCTGTAAGTAATTGCATTTGCGGTGTTCTTTCACTGCGGACACTAAATTGAACTGAAATTAAATGGAGCGTCATAATTGCATCAGAGAAAGATAAATATTCCATACGTACGTCGCCCCATGACACCACCATGAGCTCCAGGCAATGAGCCACAGAGTCTCACTTCACAGGCGACGACGACCTTCACGTTCTGGGTCAAAACATTTAGCAGCAAAAAAGACAAAAACAGACACTAAGGTTTCAGATCATTTGCGTATTTTGCGACAGCCTGAACGTTATTATAGTTTAGATCATTTTCATTCATGGAGTTAGCATGATGACGTCATCGGACAGAAGGGCGAGCTTCAAGAGGCTAATTAACGGATTCGATGGTAACATAGATAATTACATGTTTTGGGAAAATGTGCTTCAATGCTAATGTGGCATTTAAACAGATTCTTACTTTAATTAAAATGGTTACTGGGGAAAATCCCTCACCTGATTATCACCTATTTAATATATAAGATATCAGAAGTATTCAAAATTATGTACAGAACCAGACTTCTGATGGAAGATTTGATCAATTTATTTTGTCCTTGGTTTGAAGCCAAATTAGATCAAATGTCATGTGCATATTAAGAATAAGAAATAAAAGTTGTTTCGTTTCTGCAGATTTAATTTATATAATCAATCTGAATTTTCTGCTGGAGCTGTAAGTAAAGGTCAGTTCCTGGTGGGGGTGGGTGGAGGTGGAGCACCGGAGAGGACCCCCCCCCACCCACCACCTGAGAACCATTTCCCCACAGTGATCTTATTACATTCAGTCACAGTCTGGGTGGGGGGGGAGGAGAGGATGGACAGATCAGGAGAGAAATGATGAGATGTTTGACTCCAAAACCTCCTCAGTGCTTCTTATCACAAGTTCTTCAGGTTTATAGAATCCTAATGTTATTTGCTGTGGATCCAGAAAAGGATTCGAACCTGAAGTCAGTATTAAATGTCCAATCAGGCATTCACTTTCAAAATGTCCAAAATTGTTTTCTTGCTCATCTTAAGGAACGATGCCAAACACATCGCAGCAAAATCTCTTAAGGGTTATTTCACCACCTAGAGAACCAGTGAAATCTCCTGAAAGCTCCCACTAGAACCCCGCTGAAGGACGACTGGGCCCTCGTTAAGTACCAGTATCCATCAAACCGCTGGAGGAGCACTTGAAGGTCAGTGGTTGCTCCTTCCTTTTCTTTTTCAGAAGCCAAACACTGGGCTACCTGCAGATTATTGAGCCACAAACACAATACTGTGAATGACAAGCAGAACGTTTCCCCGGCATCTGCCTTAAGTCAAGTGTCCTACATATTTAAAAGACTATTAAAGCTTTAATGAAGTGTTCAGTGATGGGTGATTGAACGCGCACAGTCAAATGGAGTGATTATTATTCTGCCACATTTACACAATACCCTTCGTAAGCACCTGATGCCGCGCGGTTATTTATTTATTTGTTTAAATTAAATGTCTCCCAAAAGGAATTAAATGAGCAGAGATGCAGACCGCTCATTTCCATAATCTAATGCTGTGTTTATGAGCTGCCGTGGTGCAATTTGAATAAGAATGAATTGTGATAGAGATCCGGGGTCCGGCGGTGTGGACGAGTGCCTCCCCGAGGTTCCTGAGTGCCACACAGTCGAAGCTCCTGAATCCAAAGGCTGCTCCTGCGCCAACCGACGGGCGCCGTGCGAACACAACAAGAAAATAAACAATCAGGGAGGCTGAGTCTGGTCAGGTTTATTAATCCCTGTTGGGTGGAAATAATTGCTGAGGCTTTCGTTTACGTGTTGGAGAAGAAAAACACACCTGCACACCTGGAGACACTGAAATGTCCCTGTTCACCTTTGGCATCGAGCACATTAATGTTTTCTGTTCGATTCCGACGGTTATTGTTAATCCAGGTCTCCATGTAAAGCAGAGATCTAGGAACCCTAAGAACCTTGTGGTTGTTCCCGGAACCCAATTGGTAAATAAAGGCTATCGTCCAATTTGTACCACGACATCCCTCATTTACCTTTTTGGCCTCTACGATAACGTAGAAATGTTTCTTTCTGATTTATGAAACTATTGGCAGGACAGTGTCATCCGTCCCTTTCTTTCTAAAACCATTACAGATGCTATTAACATTATAAAAGAGAAAGTTAAGATTCCGTTCTTTAGGCAGTACAAGTATTTGGTGGAGAAAGATGATGGACTGAGTTAAGAGGAGTCTTATATTTTTTGGGGTTTGGGTACATTTGTTGTCATGGTTGCAACAATGAACACGTTCATGCTTTGAGAAAGGAAACAACAAAACAAAGCTCCACTGTTTTGTTTGAATATTGTAATGTCTCCGGATGAGTGTGAATATTTCATTTCATGTTTTCACTGAGAGCTGATTCTCCTCAAGGTGAAAGCAGCGCTCGAAACAGGTGTTTGAATAAGAATAATAACATGTTTTCACTGTCATACGCACGTCAGGACGATTTGATTCTGCATATTCAAGTGTTTCCGGGAGAAAATCCTAAAGCTATACGGGGAATTGTTGCGGATATTGATCGGTGTTTACAGTAGACAATAGTGCTGACTGTGCATCACACCCCCTGACGGCTGCTCCAGGTCGTCTCGCCACCGTCTCCGTCTTCGTCTTCGTCTTCGTCTGGGGATTTGAACAATGAGTCCGACAGCGTAGGTCCCATGTGGAGTTAAATATGTATTGTTTAAGATGTGAGACAGCATTCTTATTAACCAGAAAGAGAAATAACAGGTATTTTGGTGTAAAAATACTATGATATGTTGGGTTTTTTGGACACAGATAAATAAACAATTTAAACACAGGGACACAGGATTTAAAACTGGATTAATCCATTATTCATTTCGTGGGGCCTTTAAATCAGAAGTGGGCCAAACCGAGTAGTTAGTGCGGCTGCACACTGGGTCGATATATCAGACTAATTTTAACACACATGCCCCAAACTGGCTCTTCTCCCAATTCAGCAGCCACTGGACACACTGGTAAAATAATGTGTTTGCTCTGTGAGATGCAAAAAGGCAAAGAAAGGAAAACAGGTGGACAAAGACAACCCTCAGGAGAAAGAGGACGTCCCTGCCGTGGTCTCTGTGGTTTGGACACCAAGACGTGTCCCTACAATAAAATATTCATCTTGAGGTTTAAGCCTCTCATTCTATGGTGTGTTTTCTTCTCACCTTCCTTTATTTGGGACCGAGCGGCTCTGTGTCCCACTTACAGGAGTTGAGACAGTGCTGCATGTGTCTCTGGGGCCGCGCTGAATAGGGAACCGAGGGGCCTTCGGAGACGGGAGGGAACATGCACAGCACGCGAGATAACGCGGAGGAACAATGGAAACCAAACCCCAACAGGACTGCTCGCACTGAGCCTACCTCCTGCAAACAACACGGAGCAACACGGGAAAGATGTTCGTCCAAATTCTCATAATGCATTACAGCCGCGAGACTATTTTTATCTCGTCTCCTCCGATTCGCCGACGGTTCTGCGTCGTCTGCCATTGTCGCAGCGTTTCCCCTTCTCCTCTCCGTGTACATGTGGTTATGAATCACAGGAGACACTTTCAGTTCTGACGTCTGTCCACACGACCACCTGGACTGATCTGTGGGTTATTTATGAATATCAAAGTAGAGATGAAAGTACAAACATCCCGTATCACGTTATAACGTAAACTTTCTACATTATAACGTGATACGATACAAGTTTATAACGTGACCATATCACGTTATAGGGTTTTAAGTGATGCTTTGGCCGAGTGACTAAACGGCGAAACTTGTGCGATGGACAAATGTTGAAGATAAACACAAACAACATTCCGAGAGTTGTGTGTCACTGACAATAAGTTAGACAAACCAATTACACTCATGTGGCTTTCACAGTGATTATCACACAGGTTGACCATGTTTGATTCAATTCTTTTTCCGTTCAGTTTGATTTGTGCGGCTTCAAATCACAACACACATCATCTCAAAGTTGAGAACTTACAATATCAAAGAGAAACGAGCGAGAACCAGCGACTGTGGAGATAAAAAAACAAACTTCCTGATCGACAGAAATACGACGACAAACACTTCAGACTTCTCAGGAATCTGCCGTGTTTTTCATTGAGGTGAATCAAACCCCTGTTGCTGCACCTGCGTCTGGGAAACTTGACAATATTGACTATGACTTATTTTAGAAGTGATGATATGTGATAACTAGATTCATTCCCCCAATCCATTAATTAATCCCTTAGGAAATCAGTGGAAATGATGAAAAACGTCATATCTGGCCATGTTAAAGACAGAAAAACTTGGATCAGCCCCACGAGCTGGATCATCACTAAAACTCAGGTAATTAAATTGTTAAATGGTAAAACTAATAATCCAAACAAACATCTCATCCCAACCTCAAAACACAGAGGTCGACGCTCAAAGTTTCTCTATAATTACATAAAATATTGAAATAACATTTTGAAACCTTCTTGTGTTCTTCCAGTGTCAGGGTTGATGCCTCACCTTCATCAAAAGCTTTTTAAAAAAAGATCCTAATGAGTCTCCATTTTATGATGATTCATTTCATTCATATGAATTTTTCGGCCTTTATTCCCTGTTATTGAGAAGGTTATTATAAGTGGACACGACCTCCTGCTGGATGGCCCTTCTCTTATGAAACATCATTAATATAAGGAGTGTGGAGTGGGAGAGCGATCGAGGGAGGTGAGTGCTGCCACGTTAAAAAAGAAGCCGCTCCTCGGGTCAGCGTGTCAGGATGTTCTGTATATTCCAAAGCTGCGGCTGAAACTAATATTTCATTTGCGGATGAAGTGGTTATTTTTTGAGTCTCGAAAAATGTCAGAAAATTGTGAAAACTGTCCATCACATTCTGTTGTGAAGTCTTTAAATGCCATGTTTTGTCTGAAAATATGAAAATGTTTAGTTTTACAGTCACACGGGACAAGAAAAAACAACAAAAAACAACTAATTCTACTTTAAAAACACATTTTTTTCTCTCAGTACAGTTTCAGCTCTGGGGTGTATGATTTTTTTTTAACACCTACATTTCTCGCGCTACAAATTCACACGAGCGATTTCCTCCAAACGAGCAAACTGTGGAGAAAAACACGACAATCGAGTGGCCAGAAAAAATCTGACGCTCCTTCAATTGGCGAGTGGCTGGAGGTCAAGTGAGGAATTACGAGCGTTTGCATTGCAGGTGTTGGGGAAGGTGGGGGGGGGGGGGGAAGCAGGCAGCGGCAGCAGGTGGTCTCATCAGGTTGTTGTGCTCTACTGTTGCTTGTAGCAAGTCATGTGGAAAAGTGGAGAGGAGCACTTAGGGTTGTCTGTGCTTGATTAATAAGGACACAGAGAGGCAAATATGTGCACACAGTCACTGGGTAATGAGCCGCAAATGTGATTAGGTCTTTACGCTGCACCTGCTTCCAATTGAGCATACAGCTTAGCCTCGGCGTGCAAAAAAAACCGCACACTGCCGGTGATAAACAACATCCCGGTGTTTGTTCGCTCTGTGTGTGTGTGTGTGTTGCGATACCTTTGAAGGTGTTGACAAGTGAATTCTTGATTGCGTCGCTGTATTCTCTTTAGAATTAAAACACAGACGTTACTTTCCCTTTTTCCAATAGGTGCCTTGATTGTATGACGCCGCTCCGGCAGAGCGGTGTCACCTCACGTTCAGTTTCATGGAAGGGGGTTTTGTGATCGGTGGGAAGTAAGAGTTCAAAAATTGGACACCAGGGTGAAGGTGGAGATCATCTCGGTGGGGTTTCCTCCCGCAGATGTTGATCACACCAGCTGTCATGTGAGCTTTGAAATTAAAAAAAAAAACTCCTGCACCTGATTTTGTACATTAAGGTTTAAAGCTAACTGGGCTCAAGGTTTTTCAATTTATCATTTCTGCGATGATACGCTTCCTCTCATTAAAGTTCAAACCCCAGCGGCACAGTCACATGTTTTTATGTTATGATCCATCAATTGGTTTCCATCCAAACGTATGTTAGAAATATTTGTTTTCAAATATTATTAATAACACAATGACTCCATTAAAAAAACCAAGATGATGACGTCAAACAACATTTTCAGCGTCATGAGACGTTTGCAAAGTTTCCTGTTTTCCATTTTGCTTTTATGGATACACCGACGTGATTAAGCATAAAATCGTTTTTGCTAATATTTCAAGACCAAAATCACTTCTTTAAAGTTTGAAAAATAATTACTTTTCTTCTTTTTGACATTAAGGAACATAAACTCGTGTGTTGTCTCAGGATGTATCATTAAAAAAAATACAACTCACAATGACTTCCAAGCCTGAACTGCAGTGACACTAAAAACTCATTTAGAGAGAGAAACACTTTTTAAACTCAACTGAAATACCATCTTCTCTCCTCCACACACACACACACACACACACACACACACACACACACACACACACACACACACACACACACACACACACACACACACACACGCACACCCACACACACACACACACACACACACATGCAACACAATCCCAATTCATAGAGTGGAGAAGGAATAAGGATGAAATGTGTGTGTTTTCTTTAACACACTAAGTTATTAAAAGAGCTGGAAAGTTTTTGCTCCTCTCTTAGTTTCATTTGCATATTGTGGTATTAATAAAAATAATGTAACATCAGACGCCCTCTCTCTCTCTGGTGAATAGCCTGAATCTCTGCTGCTCTGCCCTTTCTCAAATGTCTCGGAGGTAGCGAAGGCCGCTCTGTCGAGGGCAATGAGGACACTTCTCTGCTTTTTAACATCTGCAGAAATTAAAATCACGCCTTTTTATTCTGTATTTCTGTTTGCACGAGTATTCACTGTCTTTTATATCATGTATTTGTCTATTAATACTTTTGTGGGGTTGCAAAAATCAAGCACTTTGCTCCGGGAAAGAATATTTAATAAAGTTTACTCACTTTCCTCTACTTGAAGATATCAATTGACCACTTGAAATGCAAATGAGTTTATATATTTTTTACTTGACATTTAGATTTAAAGACTGTGAACCTCCGTCAGCAGTTAGTTTGATGTTTACAAACTTTCTCTTTCTATCCAATGTTCAAGTACGTCATCACTTGTATCACCCTCGGAATTGGAGTTGATATCAGTGACGACTTGATTTTAAGTTAAAGGAAAACAGAAGAAAAATCCAAAGTGAAAGAACAACCCAAAATAAAGTTGAACTCTGTGCAAAAAGTTTCCAGTTCTTCCCAGAGACGTGTGATCGACTGATCCTGGATCTGACCGGCGGATCCTCTGCTGCAGCTCCACACAGACTAATATCCACCTGTTGCTTTCCCCACACACACGAGCAGAGACACTGGGACGTTTTCCACCGCTGCAATCAACTCCTCGTGAATTTCACTTGCCAGGTAAAAAAAAGAAAAAGATGCAGGACACGTAATCACATCGGCTGGAAAGCAAAGAGGTATGGACGTTTGATTAGCTGTTTACACCCAGTGATCATGAAAGATTCAGCTGTGGCCAACTCCCCCCCCTCAGCCAACGAGCCTGTTGACCGTCCACCGGTTGTTTGCAGAGCTGGCTGCCGGCCGCTGGACAAACAGCCGCCTGCTCATGAAGTCCAGCCGGCTACTTTATTACCTCGTCGCCTCAAACAGCGACCTGGGCCTGTGTGGAGCCGAGCGGCAGAAGGTAACCGGTCTTTATTTGAGGCAGAGGCAGGACTTTATTTCTAATTCTGCGTGTTTGAGAATCTGTCTCGTTTTAATACAAAGAGCTGCTGGCCTTCTGCTCTCAGACACACACACACACACACACACACACACACACACACACACCATATTTTGCATTGGCTTCCATTCATTGTGGACATCTTACCAAAACCTTCACCGTAACCAAATCTACATCACACTTCTATATCACTCTATTCTGTCACACTGACAAAACTTAAATCTAGGTATATTGCTCCCCCTTGTTTATTCTCACTAATTGTCTCGAACAGATTATTTCTAACCGTGCTGGTCGCGCTGCTCGTCGTTCAGATTGCATTGTTTGTCAAAGTAAAGAGCAAAAATACAGATGCATGGCTGTGAAGTGATTTGCGAGGCCTTGACGTCTTCCTCTCAGCAGAGCTGGCTCATGCAAACCCAATAAACCTGTCCTCATCGAGTTACGGTCGTGTTAACACCCACGCAGAGTAAAGCAGGGCAGCTGAACCCGGGAGTTGCAATCTTGTGACATCTGACTAAACTATGGCAAAAAGGGAAATTTAATTTCCACTCTGCCATTGATCAGTTCGGAGCGACGAGGACGGCCGGCGCTGGAGAGGTGGAGGAAATGTGATCAGGTGACCGGGCTCACTGTCAGGAAATCTATTTTTACCGAGAGCTCTTTGTTTTGTTATTTCCACTGTTTATCGGATCT
Source organism: Hippoglossus hippoglossus (assembly GCF_009819705.1). Taxonomy (NCBI): domain Eukaryota; kingdom Metazoa; phylum Chordata; class Actinopteri; order Pleuronectiformes; family Pleuronectidae; genus Hippoglossus; species Hippoglossus hippoglossus. Next base: position 18,238,723 of record NC_047170.1, on the reverse strand, counting down.
GAACCTCAAACCTGAAGGAAGGTTCGTGACACATGTTACACTGGTTTAATAATTTCTGAAAACAGTTTCCAGCTGTTATTCAGGAGGTAACAGAAAATTAAAAACCAGATTACGTCTAACATTAAGGATTTAATTATTAGCCTGGCCTGTAAAAGCAATATCTTGTACATGCCTTTTTTCCAATGGGGCCATAGATTATCAAATTAATTAATTGTTAGGCGAATTCTAGATTATTAAATGAACTTTATAGTTGTTCTTCTTCAAAATGGAGGATCTAAGAATAGACTGAACACATTATAAAGGCCCGAGAGGTAATTCTGTAATTCTGAGCCAAACAAATGAAACCGACTTCACCAGAAAAAGCACTGATCTCGCAGTTTGATTCACGTCCGATGAAAGTGCCGACTAATCGCTCTGGATTTAAAATGTGTGTCCCGGAAATAGTCGCAGATCTGTTGGAGGATTTTGTTCAATTTGACTTTTCGAGCCACACGAACAGAAGCTCAGTTATTGCAGCAGGACGGACGGACTCAGCGTGAGGACGGACGGACTCAACGTGAGGACGGACGGACCCAGCGTGAGGACGTCACGTGTCCTGTGATGTCTGCGGAGTTTCCTCCTCACCTCCGGCCACAGCTCCGGCCGAGGGGGATTCACAACAATACTCGTGACTCGTGCACATTCGTGAATCCTCTGCACTATTTACTATTTACACGTGCGGATTTTATCCAGAGACAATTATTGTGTGTTGACAGGTGTTGATTGGATCGTGTCCGTCCTCTCATGGAGCGGATGTGTTGCTCCAAACTGTCAGAAACATTAGATGTGACGGGTGTGGAGTTTACATTTTTTACACCCTGAGGGAGATTAACGCTGATGATTTTCTTTATTTATGTGAAAAGGCTGTTTTAAAATACGATATTCCGCATTAGCATGTCATGATAAAATCAGGAGTATTAAAAAAACATGTTTAACAGACGTACGGACATTAGCAAGTCATAGTATATTCGATCCAATATACACATATGCAGTATAAGGAAACTGATGAAACAACACCAGGGGTAGGAACTGTCATTATCAATATATTATCATCATCTTAAATAAAACAAGACCCCCCCTCCCCCCCGTTTTGGCTGTGCAGTAATGCAAATGCACACGACTGAAGAGGTCAGGTCTCATGTTTTAAGCATCTCGTACAATATCTGAATGCAAATATATACATACAGAGATATTTATTTCTTGTATAATATAGTATGTATATATATATATATATATATATATATATATAGCATATATCATTATGAGACAAATTGTGATTGGTGAATATGGGCTTCGATGTCAATGTTAGCAACCTCTGCAAAACTGATGCTATATTTTATGTTTGTGAGGTCACGGCTGTTCCTTCATAATTTATAAGATAATGTGTGTATTCCCAATTGGGTGTGTAAATAATTAATGTATCATACTTGCACACAGCGCTTTATTTAGAATACAAAATATGCTGACATGGTAAATTAGCAGCAACGAGTCAACTCTGTAAGTTCGGTTCAAATAGCAACGATAAGTAAAATCGTACTTTATTGCGATTGGAACATGTAGTAAATTAAGCTTTATCACTAACTGTTGGTGGCGCTAGAGGAAACATCAGGGAACCTGAGGAAACTAGAGGAAACATCAGGGAACCGCCTGGGTCGTCAGGATTTATCCTCTGGGAGCCACGAATGGTTCAAACCTCTGGTGGAAATAAAGACAAACTAAATGTCCGCCTCACGGTGGCGCTACAGGAAAAAGTTCACCCTCCTGTCTGCAGCGTTTCCTCCCGAGCTGCAGTTTGACATCCTGCAAACAGACGTGAATTATAACCTCTCATTAACAAGTAGCATATCTAATATCCAAAGCACGATGAAGTGATAACACTGCATGTTTTGTTGAATCATCAGTAAATTCACAGGTCGTCAGAAAATCCAAGCGAGCGTCTCTCAGCTGGAGACACTGGAGACACTGGAGACACCGGAGACACCCGAGTGAGTCACCAGGTGACGCTCTGCATGAGAAGCACACTCCTGCGTAATCACCAGCCCTGTTCATAATTGACTGACTGAACTTGATTGACTACCGCTGCAGATGTTCATGTAGCAGGCGAGTTCCACACAAGGCCCCATATGCTCACAGGCAGCGGCTGCATGAAAGACGGCGGCGGCCGATTGGTTTTCTCCTCACGGCCGCCGCGTCTCGTAATGTCAGTTTTTATAGGCTTCAGTGAAAGAGTCACTAATATCCCGTACATGATGAGTGGAGGCTTTACATGAGCGTAAAACCCACAAATCAGAATGTAAATCAGAGTGTTTACCAGTGTCGGTTGTGTATTAGGAACAGAAGATGGTGGAGTTAGTGATTCTGGGAGTTTAACGATGAAGCCTGGCACCACGGGGACCGTACGTGTGCACGCTGCATGTGCGGAGGCAGGAGGAGATGGAGGCTTTAAAGATGACGTGAAATTAAAATGTATTAAAGGAGACGTGAGCAACGTGCGGCCCCGGACGGTGGATGTGTTTCAAGTGATTAATTGGGCAGAGCTGTCGGAGTGCTCAGCCTCTCTGGTCACACAAGTAGATTCCTTATTTTTTCAAAATATAAATTCTCCCATAATATCGTCCTCCTTAGATCAAGATCAGTCGGGGGTTATTTCTACAAATGATCATTACTCTTGACTGTGTACCTGTCGCTTCCTTCCACAGATCAAATCACAGTTATTACCACTGGAATACCACATGTTGCTCGGTAATGTTTTCACGGGTTACACATTACTGGGATGGATCCGGCTTTGATTTCACTAATGCAATGATTAAAACGGAGTCGCAAACAGAATGATCTTAAAAATGTACTTTAGACGTTGATCGGTTTTATAAGGGAAAGATCTCCAAACCAAAACAAGCCTACAGGGAAGACTAGCTCCACAAATCAGCGTCTAGCGTCCGGATCTGTAATGTTTTGGCTTCATTTCAACGTAAGGAACTAGAGATGTTTGTCCATGTTTATAAAAGGTCTATGGTCCGGCACTACTGGTACTAAAAAGCCAGTGAATATTGTATTGTATAGTTTCCGAGGGAAATCATATCTAATGTCTTGTCAAAGGACATTTTCCAAATTTTGACCGATTCTATCATTAATATAAACCTATATCATGACGGTAAAAAACACAATTCCCGGCATCTGCGTCCCCTGATGTGGACAACATGTGGAATTCCAGGAGGCGCAGCACCATGTGGCAAAAGAAGAAAAGAAAAAGTGGATATTTTCAGGAGCCTCACATCTAAACGGTGAGCCCCGCAGCAGTGACCTCCTTCTGCATCAGTTTACCCTTCTGCCGGAGCCTGCAGTCACTCCCCCGAGGGTTGAAGAGGTTCTCAGGCGAACCGGCTCGCAGGCTGGGTTATCGTACCTTTGGATCACGGATAAAGGCAACAATTGATTCATTATCTCTGGGCATCAGCTCCCTGCGGCTGATATGGATACTTGTCAAAGTGTTGGTTGGTTTAATGGGCAAACATTCAAGGTCGGAGCGAACAAAATAAGACAAGGAGCGGAGATAAAAGGGGCGGCCGTGTAATTTGCTGCTGCTTCGAAGTAGCAACACGATGACGGGAAACAGTTTTTTAAAAAAGCGACAGAAATGCTTTTCAGAGATAATCCTTGAGGCTGTTTAGCTGACGTTGCGTAAAGAGCCCTCTCTTCATCCCCTCGACCTTATTGTGATCCGCTTGTTTTCCAGCCATATTTCGCTGAATTGATCCCATGTTCATGTTTAATTTTCTCTTATCACAACCTTGTGCAACTCGAACGAGCAACAGCGAACCCGTGACATCGTGGCTGACACCAGTTCAACTCCAGCAGTTTCCCGTATCCCAGTAATTTTCAAGTGGAGCCGAATATATTCTCGTGTGTTATTAATCTGAGTTTCTCTCCAAAAGCACTTCTCGAATCCCGCTTCTCCTCCTCAATAGACAAAGGGGGGGGGGGGGATCCATTTTCTAGTTCAAGGGAATTCAAATAAGGGGGGGAAGCGAGAGGCTTATCTGATCAGAAGTGAGGCCTTTGAACAGAAACGCTGACACGATCATTAAACTGCGGCACGGAGACAGTAATATAGTACAGTACTGATACTTTTGTTCACCTATTGGCAGCATAATAGATTACAGGGCCCCTTTCGACTCGACATGCTCGGCTTGCAATTTTTGTTATGTAAAAAGCTTGTGATCAGTATGTACAGTTTTGATAGAATATTCATGCGATGAATAGTTAACATGCGTCTCAGCCTCTTAAACCCTCATGTGGGCAAACGTCTTTGACCAAGCTGAGAGGGGGCTTCATGCAATCTGGTCTCTTGGCACTTTCACCTACTGCGTTATGTCCGCTTTCTAATTATCAATCAGGAGAATGTATTTCTGCTCAGTAATGAATGGGTTACTGTAGATTTAAGGGGGTGGGGGTGGGGGGGGGGGAGCAAGGCATTGAAATCGATGTACTACAGACCTCGATCTCAGGGAGGTCTGCAGAAATGTGTTTAGACTCGTGCACTTAATCAAAGGTTATTCGCTAATCCCTCAGCGTCTCACTAACAACTTCCTGGAGTGTCTTGCAATGTCAGTGTGCACACATCATAGGTCACATCCCCCCCCCGTCCCCCGTCCCCCCCCCGTCCCCCGTCCCCCGTCCCCCGTCCCCACTACCCTCCAACCCTGCTGCGTCTCTAGTCCAAGTGTCACATCCAGTTAAGTGAGTGAAGCTGCCACTCTGCTGCACCAGCCACTGGCATTGTTTGTGTCAGTCAAAGCCAAATCGGAAATCAGTGGCTTGCAAAAAAGAACCCGAGTTATTCAGAGTCACAATCCAAAGCCGGGAGGTGTTGACAGAAAGAGAACGAGTAATCTGAATGAGGACAGAAACAAAAACAAGCAGGTGAACCCAGCAGGTTTTTCTGATGCAGGTAAACTCAAACAAGTTGGTTCTTGCAAATGTGGGGAACATTCAGGCGAAGGGGGCGGAGCCTGTTAGAGCAGCAGGAGGCAGAATATGACGTATAAATACCGCTACGGAAATTAGGTGTTTTTGTTTAAAGCACATCAACACCAGCTTCTGCCCTTATCGACGAAAACCTCTCAGATCTCGTCGTCTTTCCAAGTTGACGTCTGAGTCGTTGATATGTTTAATTCTGAAGTATTTGTTTTCATTGTTCATCAATCATATGTTACGATCATCATAAAAACACGAACTCGCTCGACATTATCTGGATGTATTCTCATATGGCCTCAAAGGATAGTTTCCGAACATTTAAGTTCTGAAGAAAAGACGAGAGAGCAACCGACTCGAACATTTACTTTCTCCGGCTCCTCTTCAGCAAAATGTCTGGACTTCGGGTTCAAGGCCGACATCAGCTTTAGTTTCACCACAACTAAAAAAATTTAATTAACAAAAATCAGTTGAAGTAAATAGAAAAGTAACACATTTTATGAAATAGACCGAAGTTCAGGTGGCAGAAAGCTCGTGTCTCCACGGTCTGGCCGTCTCCCCGAGCCGACCCGAAACACAAAGGCAGGAGATGATCGAGTCTTAGTGTCAATACATCAGCCCAGAAAATTACCTCTTCTCTGCTTGGCCTACTTTAATCTCTCGCCCTCTATTGAGGGAGTGAACACTCGCTCCTCTGTCCTATTGACAACGTAAAATAGGTTTGCCAGCTTGATTGACAACTTTGTCCACCTGACAAAATGTAATGCAGTCGAGGACAAAAAACAGATCAGGAATTCTGTGGACCCAATCTGCTGCTGCCGATTACATTTTCTCTGCCGTCTTCGTCTTTATTGTATCACATGGGTCTTTTGAAGTATTGAGGCAGAGTGTTTCATTGTGAGTTCTCTGCTCCCGAGAAAGTGTGCGTGTGTGTGTCTGTGAGTGTGAGTGCGCACAGGGTTGCATAAATATTTGGAAAATATTCCACAAAGCTCGACATAAAAGTCATTAGCATTACATTACACTGACATTTTGAGTCGGAAATAACAAAGTACAAAAACCTGAATTCTTCAGTCGCCAAAATAACACAACACCGAACACAGAAACCCAGTGCTCTATTTTTGTTTTAGCAATTGGAGCTAAACAACTCGCTGCAATTGCAGATATCAAACCACACATCCTACTAAAGGCAAATGTCTTAAAAAACCAATCAAGTCCTGACCAGAGGGTGGAAATGAAACTACTATCACTTAAAAAGGTATCCACGGGCTAATTTGAGTTTGTTATAAAAAAAAATGTTTCCCAGAAACTGTGCTGCTGCTGCTGCTGCTGCTGCCGTGGAAACCTGGATATTCAGCACCGCGTTATGATTTCAGCATCGGAGAAATCTCTATATAATGAAAATGAACATTTGCAGAGGGACCGAAAGTCATTTCAACCCATGAAGGTGTCAAAGCAATTCACCTTCGGGTTAACTAACAGCCACGTGAAGGGGGGGCTGCACGTTCCAAGGCCTTTAGTGGCTGATAGCGGGGAGAGAAAAAAACCCCATAATTAATTAACAAATATTCATCGTTAAATAAAAATAACGCTCTTTTTTAAAAAAATGTTTAATAAGTCAGCTCATGGTGTCAGTGATGTTGAGGAGATCAATCGTTTAGAGTGCACTTGTTACCGCGTGCTGATGGATCAGGAGGCAAATGTGCCGCATTTTTTTTTTTTACAGTTTACTTAACAGCGTTGACAGATTTTGAAACTAAAATATCCATGAGAGATACAAGACATGATGTGTCACTTCGCCATCCACCGACAAAAAAAGAGAGAAACCGTTGGTGTTATTAAAAAAAAGATGCTGAGTGTGTGTGTGTGTGTGTGTGTGTGTGCACGAGCAATCAGCAGCATTTAAAGCAACACTGACGATCCTCAGTGAGTCGGCTCGTGTTACAATCAAATGAAACAGCTTTGAATTCGCAATCGTCAAATATTTGATTTCTATTCCGGAGTGACCTTTTCATTGTGTGCCGTGTCAACGCAATTACAGCTTCCAACGAGCGTTAAAATCACAGTCTCCTTGGAAAAGTCTCGCAAGCAACGACCACAGTGTCGCCCGAACGTGTCAACATAATTGAATTAGCCGAGGATAATGACGGCCACGAGCTTGGACTGTGCCAATAAAGATGTTCAGATGTGGTTCCCAGATACTGGAGACGTTCTGCGGCTCGCCAACCCGACCTTGTGTTTTGCATACGAGATGATTAGATTTTTTATTTTTTATTTAATTCTGCTCAGGAAAGAAAAAAAGGAGAGTTAACTTTGACGTGTAGCTCATTGTGCTTGAAAATGTCACAGGTTAATAATTAAGTGACGGGAGCGCTGGTGAATGGTTCCCTTCTTGAGGCGGGTGGTGACCTCCCTTGGTTTTGACCAGCGTTCACAGTCAGGGACCGGTGGAGAAACGTCGCCTCGCTCTCCCCAGGTACGACTGCACAAAACACTGCAAAGAAAATGCTCTATACATATTTTTACCATAATATTACAGATTTTAAAAGGAAAGGAAATGAAATCGACAGCCTGATCAGAGGCTACAACATCTCTCCGGGTGCTAAGGGATTCTGTACGAGGAGACAGAGCCAGGGTTTAATGACGCCGTCCTCACACCTTGCCAACAGGATCCTCGCAGTCGTTTCCATTAAGTCGGGGGGGTTGAACCTCTTTCATTATTTTATCTGACCTTTACAGAAAAGGTCAGCTGTAGCGCAGCTCGGCGGTTATCACTGTTCTCCCAACCGAAACAACCGAAGCATCAGTCATGGTTAAACTAATATATCATAAGTAAAGCACCAAAGGGCAAGTGGAGTCACGAGTCGAGTGGAGAAGGGGCCGTGTCCGATGTTCATTGTTGTGGAAATTTAAAAAAGCTCAGTGTGTTGGAAGGTAAAAGCCGAGTTATACATCGTCGCACCATGTAACGTCCTTTAAAAATAATCAGAAGGAGGAGTCGGTTGGATTCAACGTATCGAAACCACGAGGAGCTCCTCCAATGTGTCCTCACGCGATGCTCGGGACCAAAACTAGTGGATCCAATCCTTTAGGGAACGGAGACCTTTTACTTTTCCAGCGGGGGGGGGATTAAGGTAAGGGGATACTCACTTTAAGGGATAGAATTAGGTTTGGGTGGTGAGAGCTTGGGAAGGCTCTGCCAGGGCCGGGATTATTCTGCGCAGTAGAAAAGGAGATGAGCGGCTGCTGTGTGTCTGTTGCTGTGGATGCCAGTTGTGGTGACACATTTTATGTTGCAGAGGCTGCAGTGTTGGGGACATAGGGGCTGTGGTAAGAGACAATACCACACTTACATGTGTGGTTAAAGACACAACTATCATCAAGAGGTAAACGTTGTAAAGTATTACACGGGGCAGGGTTTTTTATTTCTATATATCATCATATCGAGAATAATGCATCTTCATTTTAAGGCAACTATATCCTTTGTATGTAATTCCCGAGAGCTCTCACTTAAATGTGGTGTTATGAAACTGAAATATTTACCTCTGAGCCCATTTTGTTAAAACGTAACCAACTTGTTGGGTCATGGTCGAGATATTTCCCACACCGAGTACCTTTCCACTTTCCCTTTGAATGCAGCAGAGTAGAAATATGAAGTACTATCAACTACTACATCAAATTGTTTCCTAGTATTTGAGTACACGTCTACTGGACATGTTATGCCATCCCTCTCTCATCATTTGAACAATCCATTAGTTTACAAATGTGTCCGGTAATGGAGACCATCAGGCTTGACCACGTCCTTCACCCGCTGCTCTGAAATATATTCACACCACGCCGTCGGAGATCCGGCTCTTCTCCCTCAGAACTGACAATTTCAACTTGGGGGACAATGTGCTGGTCAAGGTTGCCGTCTAATAAATGACTTCTTGTCATGTTTGCAGATGCTCAAGGTCCCTGACGTCCACCAGCTGGGATGAGACGCGTTCCCCCGGAGCTGATGTCACTGTGATCAAGAGCACATGACGGGCAGACGCCTCTGAACCGGCCCACAGAATGTGTTCAGATGTGAGACCGCTCCATTGTTCCCTCCCTTCATCTCGCCCTGCCCCCCAACCATCATCCTCCTCTTCTTCCTCTCCTCCTACTGTTAAAAACCAGGAAGGCATATTCATGAGGGAAGCGTAATTAACCAGTCAGGGTTTGGATGACTTCCAGATGGATGAGTTATTATTGCCATTATTGATACTGGCTGGCATGAGCCCTGCTATCTGGGATTAATGCTGTTAGAATTTAGAAGCCTGACACCATCTTACCACTTAGTCCCATGATGAATAGTGTTAGGCAAAGTCGTTTGCACTGACACTCACTTACTTCCCCTCATTTTATGTACTTTGCTTGCCTTATTAAGGCTCTTACCACTGGCTTAATTGCCTATTTAGAATTCTCCTCTTTGTGACCTAGATGTGTTTTATTTGGTGAATGTAATTAAGTTACCTGTAAATATCTTTGCTAGAGCCCCATCCATCTCTGTTATGTGCGTACTCTATTTTTGTTTTAATTAATTTAATGGCTGCTGTGTCTGGACGCTATTAACCTCGGTGGAACCGGGAGGAGGAATCGGTGGAGCCGGAGCGTCGCTGTTGAACCGCGGCTCAGATTCCTTTTAATGTGCCGAACCAAAGTATCAGTAAAATGTTAGAGAGGAAGAGAAAACAAACCGTCCTGTTGAAACGACCCGTTTCAGTACGAGCTGCCGCCGCCTGGTCGCTCATTTCACAGAGTGTTTGTTTCTAAACATTGTTTCTCCTCTTTCCCTCTTTCCAACTTGTTCTGCTCTCCCACGTTTTACTGTTGTTCCCATCATGTTTATATTCGTGCACACGTTCCTCCAATAAACACCACTGCAGGAAACAAAAGGTTTGGCACCGGTCGAGATGAGTGGAGGGAACCTGCACAGCGGAGTAGAAGTCAGCTGAGGCCTGAAGGAGGTGAAGCCTCTGATGTGGTTGTGCTGGTCGGTTGCAGAACTTTGGCCGAGACTTAAAACACATCAACTTCCACTCGAGAGCTTCGTGTAAAATTGTGACAAACGCACGTTTCCAGGCTGAAGTGTCCTCATGATTTTGAAAAACCTCCACATGTTTCCTCTGGTTCTGTGTAAGTATTTGCAGAACTAATGGTTTTCTCAATGGGCTGGTTTCCTGCTGCAATGTAGGACTGAGACTTTCTTTAATACAAAACACTAACGGCTCACAAAGCAGAATCAACTTAATCCTTCATGCATTAATACAATTCATACATAAATTTTACGTTACACAAGGATTCATATATTTTCCATACCATTAGCCTCAGGTACACTCTGGGTGTAGTGCTGCTTAGCAAATATCAGAACTCTAACACACTATGCGGCAAATCACGATTTGAATATGAGCTATAGGATTAAAATGTGATTGATTGATTAATTAATGAAAGATGATTTTGGTCCCTCACAAAGCTGCTTGGTGGCTGTAGACATTCATCTTTAGTCGTTAATTCTCGTATCCGCAAAACAAGACACCACTTAGAACCGTGAACATCCTCGACATCGACATCAGCCTATAAGGACGCAGCTTTTGCCGCCTATTAAATGTTCATTTCATTTCTCAAGGAAGCGGCAAACTGTGTACGGCATCAGCCGAGGGGGGAAAAAACCCACGTATACAGACCTTCCAGGGAATCCTGTTGTGTGGAGTATCCATTAAGAAATGGGACATATCCCATCACCGTCCCTACCTCCAACCCCTAAGAGCGTGGAGGACATGGCAGATGCCCTCCAGAAACACTTAAACGACATGAAGGAACAAGCTCTTCCCTTATTAATGTGCTCTTTTACAAAGCAACACACCACGCACAGTTCCCCCGGGGACAAGCAAGTGCAATGAGTGTAGCAAGTGGGTCTGTTCATTTTTTAAAGTTGGGTAACCTGTCCTTAAAGGTACTGTAGTAAATCAAGCTGCTACTTAACTGCTCTGGTAGGTTTTACTCACTTAGCACATAATGTTTATAATGATTCATGAACCGCTGAGCTCTGACAGAAGCTGCTACAGGAACCGTTCGCCCGTTTATTATCTTGCGGCTGCTTGTAAACACACTTACATCCCCAAGATAACGAGACTCAACACATACATGTTTGGATTTAAATTGAGAAAACAGAAAAAAAAACGTCTTCTTCTGCAGTTCTGGAGAGAATTATGGCTTTCGGCGGAGATTGGCACTTTTGGCCATGATATGTGTTCACAGTCCACAGGACAGGGCTGAATGCTTGGGTGGCGCTGTACCTATTAAAGGTGGTGCTTTAGAATGAGGGGAAATGCTTACTTTGATTTCCCTCAGGCCTTTTGCTTTTCTGAGCAGAATGAAAATGCTCCTTCTTTGGCAGCATAAAAGGTACAAGCCAGCGCACAAAAAAACCCCACGTGCACACATCATGCTGATGCACTATCGAGTGTGAGCCCACACTTACCAGCACGTTTTATTGGCCCGTGCTCACACAGTTCAGCACTTATTTTTTATTTTTTTTACACCAGTTAAAAGATTCCTTCATCACTGAATGACCTTGTGTGCATTATGGAATATGATGGATGCGGGGACATAGTGCAGCGTGACAAGAGGATGGATTGTGTTGCACGAGCAAGTTTGTGCATGATACAGTGGTACTCACATCTCAGTGCAGGGATGAAGAATTATCCAAGGGAGCAGCGCCGCAAACACACATTTGTTGTTTTAAGTCTTGTTTTACGCAAGACGCCCACCCGCCCACCCGCACCTTTCACTCTCTGTGTCTCCGCTGATCAAAACACATGGGGATATATATTGATGTGGGATCCTGACCTGAGATCTCTGATCCCTAATTGCACACGAGCGATAGATGATTCTCAGGAATAGCACGAGCAGATGTGCTGCGTGGCCAGAAGCGCTTTGAGTTTGCATTGCAAAGGTGGGTGAGGGGGAGGGTCTGGCTTGGCCCATTGGCATCTAATGCGAGATCACACACTGCAGGTGGTGGAAGTTGTGGGAGGCCAGAGGTCTTTGTTTATTCGTGTGTGGCTTTAAATGCATGTGGGTGAGGGGGGAAAAGAGACAGGAGAGATATTGCCAATAACCATTTCCCCTTGGTCTCATCACACATAAAGCTACCGGCTATTATTAATCATTTAGCAGGTTTGGTAGTTTGGTTCACTGCTCATGCACAGCACTTGTCAGAGCGCGTCGTGGCAGGGAGGGTTCCATTTGATTAAGTCTCTTTAGCCTTCACATCCTCCCATCAAAAGGTCACCGTGCATCCTCGTCTGATCGCTGCTCTTATACTTGTTTTCCATTTACATTTTGTCACACCACCATTAAATCTCACCCAACAATGTAATGCACGGTCCGTGCACCGGGTTTCTTTTCAGCGTCGACTTTGTTGTGCAGAGATCATCATTAGGAACAGATTTATTCTATCTTTTCGTGCTGTGTGGTGTTTAGGTACTTTCTACTGCTGGGGTTTTTTTATTTTTTTTTTTATGTTTAACATAAATAACCACCCACACACAGCTTCCCGTTCGTTAGGACGTTTTCTAGGAACCATCTACCCACCACCCACCGTTTATAAAAGTAAATGTGAATAAGTTCATGAGCCGGCTTTGCACGGAGGCTCTTTTATTGTAAAGGAACGAGCCATAGAAAAACACAACAAAACAATGAAACAATGAAACAATACCCATTCAAATGGAAAGGATTATTTATTTTATTGTACTTGATGTCAAAGAAGCAGTGAGATAGAAAAAGAAAAGAAAATGGGAAGAACAACAGCACAATATCTGCATTTGTGTTATTTAAACGGGTTGTTGATCGATGTCCCGAACAATGTTAGTTAACAAGGTTTTTTCAGAAGCTTCCACAAAGTATGAAATGAATAATCAAACTTTAAAAGACGAGAAATTTACTGAAATTGACAGTATGATAATTGTATTTGTGTGGCAGCATTATTGCTGTGGTGCCTCTGTATTCATCTAATCTCACCATGAAACGTTTAATTTAAAAATTACAAAATCACTAAAGCGGCAATTATGAGAAATCATGGACTTCTCAGGCCCGGCAGAAACACACATTGACAAAACTAATTTTTTGGAAAAGACTGAACGACTGAGGCACCTGTGTTTTAACAGGGACTTCGATCCGTGTGCTCAAAAAGGACGAGGCCTTTGTATTCCCTCTGAAGTGGGATCAGAGAAACTACTACATAAATTAATGAATAAACACCACCACACAGCGCAGCGCCTGCATCATACTGATGCAACAACAAAGCAATCTAACACTTGCCTGGCTTCTGGTTATTGTGGCTGTGTGAAATTTCATGCACTGATTAACATGTAAGAAAGTGACGAGGGTGTCATCTCTCAGCTCCGGGGGCTGGAGCTGCCTGGCTGACATTTTGATCCCCGGAGCTGCGCTGAGTTCTCCCTGCACGTTATCGATTGTTTATGTATTTCTGTCGGGGGGGTCGCACTCAGTCTGACAAACGGGACTTGAGATGTTTGCTCGTCCTTGTTTGCTGATTGAAACGATTCAGAGTTAAAAGCCTTTTTAGTAAATCCAGCACAAAGTTTAATTTATATCACCTATGTGTTGCCTGTCTGTATTTTAATGTTTTATTTCTATTCCCTCATCGTGGAATGTTTTAATCCTGTTAATCACTCTGAATCACTCTGAACTCTGTTTTTTTTTTAAAAGTGCTGTGTTAAATCTTAACGGTTATTCTGATTCAATTCTACTTCAGTGGAGCAAATCTCTCTGTTGAATTTGAGAATAATTCAATTAATTTGCACATCTGGATGAGTTTGAGTTATCGTGGGGATTTTGGGAGTTTATCTCAGATTTGTGTAATTTGCAATGAACTTGTGGGATTGATCGCTAATTCACTGGAACCTTCATGTGATCTTGAAGACAATAAAGTTGGCCCTGGAGAAGAAGAAGCGCTGCTTAAAACCACAAAACACAATGTCGGCTGCAGCTCTTGGCAAGCGACCATCACCACCTGCGGCAAAAAACCTGCTCGGTGGAAAACCAACATGTAGCACCATTACATTTTTTATTGTGTTGGAACGGCAGCTCACCAGACGCTCACTCAATCTAACGTCGCTTTAATTTGAAACGACACGTGATAAATCGAGGCCTGATGCTTTGATGGATGCGGTGACAGCCACTGTGGGGATTCATCAACTTTCCCCCCCGCAGCTCGAGTCAACGAGCACATCTGAGCCCGACGGCACCGGGGCCCTGGTGACATAACAACCGGCCGCCATGTTATACGTGTAGATATGTGTTTTAAAGACCGGCGTTTACCAGAGTTTAAACTCTCTGAATGGAACGCAGGTAAAATGCGACTGAGTTCCATCCATCGTTCACTGCAGCAGAGGAAACAATGAGACTCTGCAGATCCCGTGGACAAACACCCTGTGTCCCCCCCCCCCCCTACAGCTGCACACACTGACAAACTGTGCCTATTTTGTTTTACAGAATTGTCTCTGACATTTTAGCAATTTCTAGACACCGTGTGCTGACAATGAAAACGCAGCTGAATGCCGGAGCAACACATCTCCTTCCATCACAGTTCAACCAGAGCAGTCGGAACAGAGCTCTGCTTTTTACTCTGTGTCCGTCCCCCCAAAAAGAAATGTCTCTCCCAAGGAATCTCAGATGCTGAAAATTTGTTCCTTTGTGCTCAGTCCTTTATCTTCTCAAGTCACAAAATAGAATTCCACTCAGGGAAATAAGCAGCGCAGTGTGTTTTAAATGTAAAACCAATAAATTCCTGACATGGGGTTTTGAGATTCAGATTTCCAGTAAAAAACGCAACGCAAATCCGATGTGGAAATACCAGAGAGTAATGAATATTTCATTGTAAAGCAATGATCAAGCCACGTTTGAAGGAAAGAGAAGGAGCCCGAGCAGGCAGAGCATTGTGAGTGAGAAGAAAGCTGATGCTGTTAAGGCCTTTTATTTATTTCATTAGCACAGCACTCTATGGAAATCCTTGTTTATCTGCCTGGAGGGAATTCCGGATTCAGGAATGAATTTTGTTGGATGGCTGTCAATATCGAGCTCTTCCATTATACAGTAGTTTACCTCCAGTGATCTCTGTAGAATTCATCAACAGTCAATCAAAGGGAGTTTATGCACAGCCCTGATTTGGTTTCCTCTTCCCTGCAAACACGATTTGAATACCCAAGGCAACAGAACAGTGAAAAAAGGCATTACACATTCATGTTGCCCTTACTTTCACAACCAGAAAGGGGTTGTTCTTCCTTCCGTCACGTCAGTCAAGGACGATCAGGGCTGTCTGTACACGCCAGCTCCAGAAACACGGGGGGGGGGGGAAACTAGGCTGACGTGGAACGTATAGGAAACGGGACGAGGTCGGTCCCATCAGATGTTAGAGATGTTTAAGATCAATTACCCCTTTGAAAGACGCCGTCATCACAGTCGCACCACAAAGCTCCTGTAATGTTCTGCATTTCCAACGACCGTCGGAAACCGGAGCTGCTCATTCAACGGTGTCTCCGAGCTGCTTTCACACTCGAGTGACACGCGGCGGCAATTTATGTTTAATGGCAACATTTAACTCCAAAGCAGGAAGTGGCTTCGGATTCTTGTCGCGTAGCAAACAAGTCAAAAAAGAAGACGTCAGGAAGGATGTAAGGGCACAAGCACCCAATTTAGCATCGGCTGATTATTCTATTCAAACTTTCACAGAAAAGTACATTTAGTCTCCAAGGAATCGTTATAATCAGATATAAAACAGAAAAGAAATAGCGGATGGTTTGAAATGGACATTTTTCTTGGATATGTGGATTCAGGAATGCGACCTGGAAAGTTTCAGGTCAGAAAGAAAAAAGCCTCTCCTTAGAAAAACAGAAAGTACAAACTGAATATATATGTGTTGTTCCTCCGGAGAGGAGTTCAGGTGCCTCTTAAACCCAGTGGGCTCATCTTTACAGCTCCTCTGTCGGCTCCTTGGAATACGGTTTCATCACTGAGCAAGACCCTGAACCCTTCAGCAAAGGTCATCCCATGCAAACACACACACATAAGTTTCAACTGAAAGTTACTGGATGTGAATATGTATTTGGCATCACTAGAATAAGTAAGTAAACTATAATTTTAATTTTTCTCCAAAAACATTTGAGGGGTAGAATTGCTTTTTCTTGAGGACCTCCCAAGTATTTTTCAACCTTCAAGGTTCAAGGTCAACAGACAAAACATTCCAATCCATTCCAATCTCCCAGTCCCGAATGCTTCAATAAAGTAGCGAGAGAAGAATGTTTCCCATTATATTTCTGAGATTTGAGCCTCGAAGGCTACGGAGACAATATACAAGGTTTCTCCCTGAGAAGCAAGCCATCAAGTTTCTACGGCTGATCCAAGGTCTGAGCTGGATAAAATTTGAGATGTGCTGACACGGAGCACATGAGCTTTATTGACAAGAGAAAGAAACCGACATGAAAATAATATATATATATATATATATATATATATCTATTATCTCTTGCATCAGGGAGGAGTGTTAGAGTTAAGGTGGCTGGAGTCCAGTCCGGACAAAAGAAATGTTTCACCTCCACCACATCAGGAGTTGTTTGCAACTGAATTCATTTTTATTGATAGAAAATGGCCTTTGCCGAATGCAACATTATCGCCGTGTAGGATTTGTCTGCATATAAACATAATTGATATGTACAAAAAGCCCTAAATGGGGCTTGAAAATGTCTTCGCATAAAACCTAATGGCACTATAAGCCTAAGTGAATCTGCAATAGATTCCTCTATGACAAGGCTGACTATTTGGCCAGAGTGTCATAAAACAAAGGCTCCAAGTAATTACAACTACACTTAATGGTTTACAGCTCACTTCCTGTGATATTGAATGAGCGGAGCGCCGAGCGAACACAATGAAATCCGCTGAAGGACACGGGAGAAAAATACTATTTTTTAAATCCAACGGAGAGAAAAGGTTGAGGGGTTTTTAAAAAAAAAAGAAGAAGAAGAGAGGGGAACATCCTTTATTTATTGGGTCCCCGTGCCCTTAATTTGATCTGACCCGAGTTCATCTCTCAACACTTCAAACAAACATGGCTACTTTGGGCCGACGCTCAATGTTAATGGTGTGATTAGCGCTGTATCTTTCCCTTGGTGTGGCAATTTATTTTGCCCCATTAAGCCTTCCCGAGCTATGCCCTGCTGACTCAGATGCTCTCAGTAACAAACAGTAATATTAAAATGGCTATTACCACCAGAATCTATCATCTGGAATGGCCAGTAAGGTCATAACAAAGTGTAGCCCCGGTGAAATGCCTGAAAAGGAAAAAGCCATAAATCTGCACGCGTGTTCTCAGGGAAGAGGAATGTCCTGCATTTTTATTAGCGATAACTGCAAACTGTGACTCGCGAGTGGTCAAACGTACAGTGGAGAGGGTCGAGCGAAATAAGTTACAAAAGATACACATTTGCTGCGCTGCATCAAGGGTATTAACTCATCACGGTGGAACCCACGGGCGCCTCAGCCCTCTGTTCTGATCCGTTGCCTATAGGACTGGTTAATAGGTTCACGGTGGGAAAGACTGTTCTTCTCCTGCCTGCGTGTCGGGGGTGCACGGAGTTTGACAGGCAGGCAGGTTCCGCTCAGGAGAGTCGGGAGAGTCGGGAGATCGCCTCCGAGGTTCGTGTCCTCAAATAAGGAGCAAAAACCTAGAAACAACAAAAACCCATCTGTGTAACTGTGCCTGACTGAGGTGTGCTTCAAATCCACGAGGCGCCGGTTTGGATTCTTCTCGTCTCGATTAATCATTTAGTGAAGATTGTATATTGGTGATTAATCTGTGATCGAACTATAACCAGCAAGAGGAAAAAAGACCCAACAGCTGCTTTCAATTCAATCAAGACTTATAGCTGAAGCAAGGAAACAACACAGAACAGGAAGTTATAATCATTCACTTGAAAATGGTTGATCATCAATGATAAGGATTCATTACATATGAAGGGTCAGCGATGAATAAAGGGAACTTCTACTTATATTGAAACGCACAGTATAAATCCACATGCTAAGTTATTTCAAACCCCAAATCACACTCAAACCTTGATTCAGTTCTATTTGTGTTTCCACATTAAACCGTCTGCGTAAGACATCAGCTGCTGCCTGAGTTCTGCTTTAAACAGCTTTCAGAAAACTTCCATCACAGGGACAATATCATACACGTCATATTTCACTGGGTGAGAGTGATATAGCTTGGCTCTTTGTCTAGATTCACACCAAAAAACAAACAAATGGTCCGAGGAGAAACTCACTAAAACAAACTGGCAACCACTAAAGTAATTGTCCAGATTGGTGTTTGGTTGTGGTCTCGTTGGAAGTAGATGGTCTTTCAGACTTTTAAAACTCCACCTGACTTCCTCTCTCTTTGGCTTCTTGTGAACCAGAGTCACAGTTTTCAGTTGCCTGCTTCTCTGGAGGCCGGACGTTCGACTTCCTCGGCCCCGTGTACAGACGACCATTGTACAAACTGTGACAAGCTGTCAGAGATCAGACCCATTATCCACGACGAGTCTCGGCATCATTCACCAACTTGTCCCATTCGATTCCCTCATACGTGGAAACGTTCGGCAGCGCACGGTGAAGAATGAAAAGCCCTTTTGTGTGTGTCTGTTTTTCTGACCCTGTGTCCAGTGGCGTTTTTTTTCATATTTCAGTTTCCCATTCAGTATCGGCCCTGTGGATTTTTGGATCAGTGTAATCTATGTGTGCGTAGACTATGCACATCACTGGAAACATCTGCAGCGCTGCAGACTGGAACCACAGTTGCCCTTTGCATTTTCCGAGGCTTAATGTGATTAGTAAAGACTTTGCGCTCCTGCTCACTGGTCTGTCCAATCAGATGGTGAATTTAGAGGCCGTGATCGCATTTGATTTGACATCAACACAGCGCTCTCTGGCACGAGCGCAAACGGCGACTGAAGGGACGAGACGCACAGTAGCAGTAGACGAGCAGATTTAAAGTAAGAACAAACATCCGTCGATTCGCGATGTCGTTCCGCTCGTTTTGTGATTTGGTTCTCAAACAGCCGAACGGGTTGCTCCCGGGTTTCAGCCGCACTGCAGAGTTTACAGACCACGGAAGCGTGCAGACGGCGGATGTGTTCTTTCTGACTATGATGAATTGCCTGCAGCTTATCGACATGACTTGGCATATGGTGCGAGGACATGGCTTGATGGGGTGTCAATCAATCTGTCTGTGATTTGAATGTGCTCGTGTGATTCTCTCTTTGCCCGTGGTGAGGCGTAATCCCGAGACGCGACTTAAGTCAGCATTAATTCAGCGTCGGGATACTCTGACGTAGATTTGCCGGATGTTGGGCTGCGCTGAGCTCTCCTCCGAGCTTTGACACGTTCAGATTTGCACCATTTGGAAGCAGTGAGACTTCTTGCAATCAAAAAACATTATCGGGAACCATGAAGTTATTTTTAACGGTCTCTGATTCCATGACCTTTGTCAGGTAATATAAAACCAGAGCGTTAATTAAGTACATGATGTGATTTACATTATTTAGAATACATTAAATAGATTTTTAATTTCATTTTAAAGTATAAAAAAATATGCACAGACTGGGTTTAGGTAATGATCTGAGTTGTAGAATTATACAGAATATAATTCCATGAGAGTTTACACTTTCATTCACTACATTTGCAGGGGAATTGCATAATTACAGATTCCTCGAGGATTGATTACAGCATATATTTTTAATCTGGAGTGTATCTATCATTTATGCACAAAGTTAACTTCTAGTTTTAGGAATATTTCTGAATGTTCTCGTCTTAAAACTTGTGTTTTCACTTGAGAAGAAAAATATCTGCTGCTGTTTTGCTGCCTCCTTTAAAAAATAATGAAATGTTTCCTTACAGATGTTCCTCTCATTCTAAACATCAGCGTCACGTCACGTGGTTTTTCACCGTACGCTCCTTCTGTCGGTGTTGTTTAACGTGAGGAGCCCACGGGACCTTGTTTCATTCTCTGAGAGGATTCCAGAAACACCTGTGAATCCAAATGTTTCAATAAGTAGAAGTGATGGCAGCCAAGTGTTTAAGCAGTAATCCCTCTGTCTGAATAAATGGTTTAATGAGCCCTTCTCCAGTATCACATATGGGGAGTCAGAGAACGGGAAGAGAAACCTTTGAGTTTTGGAAATCCTCTGTTATTTGTGCCACTGTTTGTGATTATAATCTCATTTCTGTGTGTTTATGGTTGTTGAACACAATCAAACTTTCCTAATTGATAGAACTAAACATAGGGATAGAAAAAAAGTTGGTGTTTACCAGGCGTTTATGATCAGGTGACAGATGGATGAATTAAATGTGCACAGCGTGAAGTTAGAGGGAAACCAGGCACATATAACCTCGGTGTTTGTTCTCGTGAGCCTCCTGACGTGATGTTGACAGAGTATTTCTACCTTTAACATGTCAGGTTGTTTACCAGCTGTCAACATGCGACTCGCTGCATGACAGCTGGATCAAGAGCAAACTTTTATCTGTTTGTTTCTCTGTACAATGTGTCGATGATTTCCTATTGGAGTTCCCACTCTCACGAAGGGTGGAGCTGGTT
Source organism: Hippoglossus hippoglossus (assembly GCF_009819705.1). Classification (NCBI taxonomy): domain Eukaryota; kingdom Metazoa; phylum Chordata; class Actinopteri; order Pleuronectiformes; family Pleuronectidae; genus Hippoglossus; species Hippoglossus hippoglossus. The sequence continues at coordinate 18,218,040 of NC_047170.1, read as the reverse complement.
TCATTCTCATTATTCGTCATTGGAGCGGAAACATTGTTCTTTTCCGACACTGGGCCAGGAGGCGGGTTGCACCCTGGACAGGTCTCCAGCCAATCACAGCGCAGAGACGCTCAGAGACAAACGATCAGTCACTCTCACTTTCACACTGGAAGTCGCTAATTAACCCGAGATGCATGGATTCTTCTGTTTGTGGATTATAGGAGGAAACCAGATATCGAGAGGAAGACAAGAGCAGACAAACACGACATAGAAGGACCCTCACGACCTTACACAACACACTCATATACACTATTTGATACACAAAAGCTTGACGACGTGAATTATGCATTTCTGACTGGGAAATGGGCTCATTTAGACGAACTGAAAATGCAGATTTCCCAGCCAGACATGCAGATGAGGACTGGAATGAGAACAGGCAGCGCTAAGGGTTCAAATTGATCTCCTGTAGGTCGAGAGCCAACACACCGCTCATTTGACGAAAACCTGTCAACAGATGCATTTCACGAGAGGCGAACAAGAACACATCACCGCCCCGGTAAGTAAGAATCACTCCGGTGGAACAGCGCCGTGCATTGTCAGGTGATGGCGTCTGGAATTCCATTGGGAGCATTTTGCCGTCAGGTTAGCAATTTGTGATTTGCTACAGCTGCATGTTCAATATAATCAGTCAGCATTTACGAGGTAATATGGCACGCCTGTCATGTAATATATATTTTTATCCGGATGGCATTTTATTTTTATTCTAAAGGCAAATGCAGGGTGAATACCAATGTCTGTTTCCATTAAATAATAACGTTGACGTGTGTCAGGTCTGCAGAGAATCTGGCTTCCTCAGCGTTTAATTTTTGGGCTTTCCAAAAACATATTTGTTCTTACTGAGACAGTATTGTGGTTTATGATCAGCAGACAAAACATGAATTAGACTTCACGTGCCAATGACGGCTTCTCGGCTTAATCCTCCGTATTTTGTACATATGTATGCATCTAAATATGCATGTGAGGGCAAGGGGTCGTCCAAAAAATATATACTTCCCATAGAAAGGTCTGAGATAAACAGAGCAGAGAAACTGATGTTCGAACACATTTGGCAGAAGAACGTTTTTTTTGAAGGAGCTCTGAGGGTCTGAAGTTCTGCGTCGAGTTGCCCCGGGATTCCAATCGAAATACATTGATGTTAAAAAAATAAAGCCAACATGAAAATATCTGGACTATGAAATCAATGATCTGCTTCCATCCTCTATACTTTATGTTAAAAAATGAACTATCAGGGCTCTGTCCTGTGTGATGAATTCACCGTGGCCTCTCGTCCGGTTCCCTCCTGGACACTCGCTCTGCTGTTGTTGCTGCATTTGGAAACACCGACACTAAAAAGCATTTTCAGCCTGAAATCAATGAGGCTGATAAACTCGAATATGGTCTCAGGCAGAGCACGAGGGTTTGGAAATTGATATACATGCTAAACAGGTAATAAAATATATTTAACGAGTCGACACCAACCTTTTTATTGTGTCTAATCTTTATGTAAATATAGATTATTTCAGTTTTTGTAGTAATATAAATCACTTTAATGGCAGTGACGGTGATGCTGTGAGTCTTTTGTTTAATTGAGTTCAGAAATGGGAGAAGAGATAATGAAGGTTATGTATTATTTTCAGGTGTGAGGAGACGCTCACGTCGTTCACTTCATTAATAAAGTAATTTTCAGAATCACCTGCTAAAGACGTGGCGAGTGAAAGAAGCTTCCGGAGTCGATGGGATCTGAGGCGACAATATCAGCGGTTGATGGGTGTTGAAATTAACTTAATTAATTTTAATGCTTTTTTTAATTTTAAGCTTTATCGCAGATTTACAGTCCAGGTTACTCAGATGTCGTCAGACATGAGGTGAGCTTCAACCCAACGGGAAAACTGCTAGTTTCATTTCTCTATTTTATAATATTTTATTGAAATCTGCTGTATCTGTTTGTTTGTATTATGTTTCATTATTGTAATAATGTTCCGCTGCCTCTTTGCCAGCTCAGTTATGTAAAAATACATTTTAATCTCAATGGGCTTTTACCTGGTTTGCTGGCAACTGTAAATTCACTGTAATTCTCTTGTGTTTCTCTTTTTTTTCTTTCTCGGAATAAATATAGAGCAAATAAATAAATAACTAATAATCAATCTCGAGGGTCGGACATTGGGGACTAGGGACCTCGAGAGCATTTACATTTATTTCAAATCATTTCACAAAACAACTGAGCAGTGACAGTTTACGGTAATGGTTCAGTTCTCTGGCAGCCATATTGGAAGGACTTCAGAATAAAACACATATTGGCTACTTCGGTTTTAAAGTTAATGTGTCCGATGCAAGTTTTAGTCTAATGTCGGCTTGTTTGTCAGATGTATTTCCCCCCCCCCCGCTCTTCTTCAATCAGTACAGGGTTGACCCACAACAACACCTCAATTATCTTTTTGGAGTTTTCCTTTCTCTTTGCCAGGTTGTGGTATATTTAGCCGTAAGCGTCCGTGTGTAAGAACAAATGGTTGCTAAGGAAAATGGGCGTTTTAAGCTTAAAGAAAAACGCTGAGAGAAAAGGTTTGATTAGCGAGGAAATAACAGAGTTTTAATAATAGCAGGAAGTCGTCTTCAACGTTTGATTTCGGGGGGGGGGAGGTGAGGAGCAGCGGCTTACTGTTGAGGGATCCACAGCCGACGAAGGAGGAGGCGAGTGTGACGACGGTTTGAGGAAAAGAGATACGACCAATCTGTCTGATAAGAGAATCCAAGGTGCAGACGATTGGGGTTCGTGACACGGAGGCTGGTATTAAACCCAGGCCCGAGGTTACACGTTTATTGAACCCTCTCCCTGTTTGTACTCCGCAGTCTGACACAAATGCAGAGTTAGTAACGTGGATGGAGAGGACAGATACTTATTGGATTAGAGGCCTGAGCCTGTGTGGTCAAACAAACAGATAACAGTCGTGATTCACGAGCTGAAAGAAACACACATCTATTCATTATTATTCGTTTAATAAGATTATTCAACTAGTTTGTTAAGCATGTCCTTGTATTTTCTCCTCACGGACATATTAAAAAAAAAATCCTACTTTAAAAGAATAATTTAATAAAGATGTTACTTTGATGAACAAAATGGAATAATAATAATTTAAAAAAGAGATGTAACGCCTTCTCTGTTTTATAGCTGAAATATGGTTGTGTTGTGATGTTTGTGTTGGTATTTTATGACTTAAATATGGTTGTGTTGTTGTGTTAGAGCTAAAATATGTTTGACTGGATATTTTATAGTTAAAACATGGTTGTGTTGTTGTGTTACAGCTAAAATATGGTGGTGTTGTTATTTTACAGTTGAAATATGGTTGTGTTGTTATTTTATAGCTAAAATATGGTTGTGTTGTTATGTTTGTGTTGTTATGTTTGTGCTGGTATGTTATCACTTAAACATGCTTGTGTTGTTATGTCAAAGCTAAACTATGCTTGTGTTGTTATGTTGCAGTTGAAACATGCTTGTGTTGTTATGTTTGTGTTGGTATGTCATCACTTAAACGTGCTTGTGTTGTTATGTCAAAGCTAAACAATGGTTGTGTTGCTAAAGGATGAATTGTTGTCTTTGTGCAACAGGCGCAGGATGAATTCCAGGCGTGACTAATCACAGCAGACACACACACACAGTGCATCCGATAAAAGGCGTTGCGTTGCTCGACCTGTGCATTGTGTTGATTCTTTGACTGTAACGTGTGCATGCAGTAGCAGTGTGTGTCTCCTCTGATCAGTCAGCTCGATGCACAGGGCTGCAGCAGGAACACAGGATGCAGGGGGGGGGGAGAACACACACTATCTGCACTGCACCCTGAGAACACACTCTGCTCTGCTGCAGCCACAAAGAAGAAGAAGCACTTCCTCCACTTGTTCCCTGTTGTTGCGGTGTCTTTTATACAGAAGCTGGATGAGCGTATATATATATATATATATATATATATATATATATATACGGCGACAATAATATCACAGCTGAATGAAAGCCATTACACGTGTTCACTGTATTTGCCCTCGTCTGCTTCTGTTTTATAGCCGTAATCTTTTTTTTCCTGTATTCGCCGTGTTCACTTTGGTTCGGAGCCAGGCAGCCATTGCTCTGATATCTTTTTGCGTTGAGTGTTTCACGGATCACTTAACTGTGCTGTGATTCAATTCTCCTCCTTATTTTCTGTTTACAGGTTTTTTTCGGGTTCCTCCACTAAAAACTCCCAGTTCCCGCTCCCTGCCTGACACTGTGGTTTCCTTTCTCACTCCGAACTGGTTACAAGTGGAATCCCCCCCCCCCCATTGTTTTGCTAATTAATGTTGTCGGTTAGTTGGTGCGTATTGGAAACTTGTACAAGAGGCAAAATAATTGAATGACAGAAAATTAATCTCCTTCAATTTTGACTAAGTGTCTGTTCTGTTCACTTTGTTTGCAAAATACTGAATAGAGCATCGGATATAAAGAGTCAGATGAAACGAGGAGTTGAAATAGGATTTGTTCAATTATTGTGTTGCTCTCCCTAAAAGAACACACATCAAGTACTTTCACTTGATTAATCTTGTGTTTTCTCTGCAGTATATTTATTCCAGATATATTAGAAAAAGTCATAAGGGTAAAACATTTAGCAATATGAAAATAATAATGAAGTAATTGTGCCTGGATCTTGTTTTGCCAATAATCCACATCTAATTAATTTGTGATTTCCAGTTTAATGTATTAATTACGATATAATGATTCCAATGAACCACGTTGTTGCCATATTATCTATGTAAATATTTGTTTCTGAACACAAAGATTTATAAAGATTTGGGCTTTATCTCACACCCAGTTATTTGTTTGTGTACCAAATGCACTTAAACCCATCTGAGAACCAATCAACCCTCGACAACCACATTGTTAAATCATTGAGACAGTGGATTGTGCTTTCGACCGACAAACAAAACTTTAAATGTTTCTCACAAGCATCTCCGGTCTTGCCGGCACCACGAGGAACCCTCAGTTTCCCAGTGGCTGGGGAGCGTCTATAGCTGGATGGATGATTAGCCCGTATTGTGTTACTTGTCCAGCAGGGGGGATTAAAAGTGTATAGACTCCGCAGGGATTAGCCAGAGCCAAGGAGCACAGACTCGGAGTGGACCATTAAAATGGCAGGGAGGGAGGACAAGGTTATCCATCTTATTCGTATAATAAAGGTGCAATTGATCCGCTCCAATTACAATGAGAGCCACGGAACATGAGGTATTCAGGTTTGTTTTGGTTAACGCGCCCCGGGTCTGAGAGGAAGGGGATTTAACGCCGGACGGCTGCCGTGCTCAAACCCCTTCTCCTCTCCTGGTGCATTGTATTTACAGACAATCCTCATCCGATGTATGTTTATTTTCTTGTTTTCATGCAGCATATTAAAGTGTATGTAGGGTTATTATCGTATTATAGTACAATTATTGTATGTAGGGAAGCATTAGCAGGGCAGGATTCTGAGTCTTTCCATAAAGAGAAGCAGGAGACGTCAGAAGGATCCAACGTCAACATTCATGTTCCGTCAGATACGGGAACGTTTACTCTTGTGATTAGATGAATTAGGGCCAAACAACGTACAGCTCCAATGTTTCTCATGCTGTCAGACGATCAGCGGGATTAACAAAAGATTTAAATAGTGTATATCCAAGCTGCTGTTAATCGGCTGGTAATCTCCCATTAAAGCCAAAATCGTCCCCCCTGTGTGCAACGTGTTTTTTGTAGTTTGGAGCAGAAATATCCTCACAACTCATTTTCTGTATCACTCTATTCTTATTACTGATTCATCTGATGATTATTTTCTCATCTAATGTATAGTCTGGTTTCTTTCAATTGACAGACACTAAAAAACATGTTTCTGTTCAATATCGTACGAATATGAGAAAGCCAGCAAATATGAATCCAGGTTTCCTTTGGACACGAAGCAGTATATATACGTTTCCCAATGCACAGTTTAGTTGTATATAAAAGTAATTTCTGGGAGACAGGGTTGGATCGATACCAGTTCCCTCCAGAACAAAGCACATGCCCTTTGGTGAATGCAGTTACACAAAGCTTTTTACAGCACATTCAATTGATTCAACATTAATGTGGAATTCAGCATGTAGCCCCACAGCCGCAGCCGAGGCAGCGCTGCACTCGAGGCACAGCCCGAATGAAAAAACAACACGCTAAAGCTACATGTGGAAAGTACAACCTTTTTATATTGTTAATATTATCGATTTTGATGCCACAACTTGTCTCGGGCCTCATGTTGGATATTTACTTCATGTTTACATGCAACACAAAGCAGCATCACACTATTATAGATTCAAAGCAGTGCCCTTTTCCTGGCTGCACAATCTCTGCCTGAATCAAAGGAGACTGTAGGAGGAAGGCGGCTTTGAATATTTACTTGGTCAGAAAACACAGGTTTCTTTTTTTAAAGCTGTTTGAGGGAGAACAATAAGATATTCTTTATATAACGCTCGCAAGCCTACACAGGATCCCTGCTGACACGAGCCTCGCAGTCTGCACACTACTCCCACCTGGGACTTCCAGTCGCGGCCCTGCACCCCCCCAACCTCGGCTGCACCGGGTCACAGACTAAGTGGTGGAGCTGCGGAGATGAATTTTCAACGCGTTCGCACATTATCTAAGTTAAATACAACAAATTATCTCCCGGGTTTGTTTCTTCTTCAGCTGCGGTTAGTCAGGCACACGATTACATAACTTTCCCCACCTGCGCCGATTTCTCTTTAAATTCTTTTATAGACCGAAAACACGTTTTTCTCAAAAACTCAGGTTTCCAAAATATAAGTAATCAATACTCAGTTGGAAGCTGTGATTATAAAACAAGTGTGTCGGCTCCGTGCTGCGGCGAGCAGAGTCGTTTTATTACCTGATCAGAGGAGAGTTGACCAATAAGATGGAGGATTTGGTGTCGAAGCCCAAAAGCCAAAGTCCCGATATGGGATTTAACCTTGAAGCCAAGAGGAAACGTCGATGAGTGAGGATCCTGGAAACTTCTGGAGATCTGATGCTGCCGACAGTGAACGTTAACAATCTTTGATCTGATGTAATTGATGACACCCGTGTTGTTACGACTGTACTACCCAGTGGGAGCGTTTCCCCTCGGCTGCATCCCGACTGACACGTGAACACATTTAGTCCAAACAGGCCCCAAAAAGAAATAATAATCAAAAAGCCATGAAATGACACAACAGGAAGTTAATTCGAAGTGAAAATTGTGATTTGTATTTCCAGGAGGATGAGAATGGATCGTGGGCAGAAGCGTCCGCGTTCACGCTGGGACGATTTCTCGGTAAAATAAAAAAAGTGACAAGTATTAATAAATAACATTGAATGACTTGTATGGCACATAATTGGATTTCCTTGTGTCCATTTAACTAAACAAAATCCTGTAGAGTGCAGGCGGAAGTTTAATGAGTAGAAACTAATCTTGTAAAGTAGAAGTACACACGTACAAGTGTATTATTTGGAGAGATTTAGAATATCCTGCCTCATCCATAACTGCATCACCTCTGAGTGAAGGGCCAGGCCTGTGACCCTCATATATATACTATAAAAGAAAGAAATGTAGGAAACATAAAGTAAATCAATACGTTTTTATGGTGCTAACGTTTGAAAGTGAAATACAACTTACAATATGAAGCCAAGGTAAAGTATGTGTTACTTTTGTTTTGGTTTTGAGTAAAAATAAAATGTGACCATAGATTTAAGTTAGTGACATTTCTCTTCACTGTGGCTCTGACAAAGTTTTATCCGTGGTAACTTGAACTCTCTGAACTCTTACGAGACAATAATGTGTTTTTTTCAGTAGTTTTTAATGCAACATGTTAAGTGTTCTCACGTTTTATCCATGTGGCTTATGTCAGGTTTTTAAAAATCTGTTTAAACAGTAAAATCTTCTTTTATTTAACTGCTGCAGTTCACAGCTCTTCTATCCCTAAAGGGACCACACGGGTACGCTGTGCAAAATTGGATCCTGCGACATGTGACCTATAAGCGACTTGTATTTGAACGCTCAAATCAGAAATGGTCTTTGTTGCCGTGGCGATAGGTAAATGTCACGGCGTTCACCTGAGACGCCTGAGACGTTCGCACGTGGCAGCGGCGGATCACAGGGACAGAGTCGCTGCCGGTGACAGTGATGAATGATTCACTCGGTCGGAATCTGAGGGGAAACCTCAGTTTCTTCAAAAGATCTCGTGTTGAAAACCAAAAGGTGAGGAGACGAATCTGTGTCGCTGCAAAGAAACAAGGTGAGAATCATCTTGATTACAGGTCATAAGCACTGCCTCCTCCATGTTAGCAGATGGGATACAGATGTTTTTGCCTCTGTTTTTCAAAGTGGGAGGAAGTGGAGATGCATCGTCCATCTTTATATCTGTTTACGGTTAAAACTGATCACAGTGGGACAGAGAACAGTAAACACATCCATGTACTGAAATGAATTAGAGAAGACACCGAATAACTTTTTTCATTGTTATGTGAAACTTTTCCTCTGCTTCTCTTTTAGATCAACACCGTGGAGCGAGTGGCGCGGCAGCCATCCTGTCTCTCTTTTTACATCTTCCTACATTCCCTTTCATTGTCATTCTTTGTGATTAAACTTTTATAATTAATACAAACATGACGGGGAAAAGGAACTGAAAGTTTAATGCCCGTAACAGTCGACACAGTCAAACTGTGTGGACAGACGCATGGCTCCGTGCTGAAGAACACACTCCACGTGGAAACCTCTCACAGAGACAGTTAGCTCTCGTGTGGGTGACTCTGTGATGTAACCACTCTTACACCCACTCCACAATAGATTGACTAGATTAACCAGTTGTTCATGTGTACCAGTTACAGATGTGCTCTACAATAAAAAGAATAACTGATAAAAAACGCATTTATTGATCATCTTTAGTTACGAGTTCCTTCAAAGACGGAGATTTCGAAGTACGACAGTGTTTTCCGCTGTGATCCAGTTTTATGTTTGTGCCCTGATCGTCCCCGTGAGCTACAGCTAATATTTGCCCCTAAAACAAGACACACAACAATAATAAAGGTGACTCTCTGCAACTTGAAATATGAAGGTGACACCACTTTCCCTGTGATACGGCAGCGTCGGTGCACAGAGAGGGAATAAGCTGTCACAAGTGCCACTTTAAACTCCCATAAGAATAACGCTCAAGTCAGTCCAAGGTGGCCACGCTATTTACATATTTTTTTATGCTCACCCAACCGTTTAATCACTTAACGCCCAGGGGATGGTGGCAAGCGGTGGTAACTCTGGAGGAGACCGGCCCCATAAAAGGTAGAATCACGTCACTGTAAAGAAATAAACTGGTCATTGTTAATAGGTTTATTGAATATTCCGGATATGTCTTCACTATTATCGTCCAGGGGTTAAGTAGATCTAACATGTTCGCTTTCTCATAGCTCGATCTGCGACGTTTCCAGGTTCGAGGCATGAAGCAATAAAGATTACGCACCGGTGTCGTCAAGCTTGTGTCAGGGATCGGAAGTCAAAAACGCCCGAGTCTGCAGTTTTATTCCAACAGGTATTTCTGATGAAGTCTACAAATACAAATCAAAATCCAAATGAATAAAGAAATTATTTGGCGCAAGGTGCAAAATAACACGGAGCACGTTCAGCACTTAACCCCACATCACACCTTCATATATGTGTTTGTCTCGGTGCGAACACAAGACGAGAGGGGGCAAAAAAATTACTAGTCTCTGTGGGTGGAAAGGCATATTTGTTATGATAATAATTCACAGCACATCACATATCCACTAGAGCTGCGTGTAGCACTCCCATGGCGATAGTCTTTCCTCCATCTGGTGAATTATTCCTTTGACAAATTTTGTTGGTTTTCATACGTCAACATCTGGTTGATACGCCCCGACATCGTTCTCGACCCGTTTATATTCCAATCGTTGTATTTTGTAAGATTCAATAAATGTGACCCGACCCTCAAACCTTCATTTTGAAGGGGCCTCACACTTCAGGTGGAACTGATGTGTTTAATATTGAGGAGATGTTTGTGTTGTGTCACTTTAAACCTGCTGAACGTTTCACAAATGAGATATACTTATACGTACTTCAAACACACGATGTTCTGCAGCACGGAAAACTTCCAAAAGCAACCAAAAAAAAAAAAAAAAACGAGTTCCCACATTAAAACAACGATGATAAACCGATGAATAATACTTTTACAACTGTTTTATGCCGGTTAACACAGTGAAACGAAGATTCATTGATGAGATTACAAAATTAGCAAACAATACATAATTGAATGGGTTTTTTTGCTAAACTCACTCTATTTACTTCCATTAAAACAGTTAAAATCTTGGGGTTCTTTGCTCAGAAAGGCACTTAAGGACGGCTGTAATTGAGTCAGTGCATCTTCTTAATCACATATAACAGCAGTGCGGCGCAAACCGCTCCAATTGAGATTGCTCTGCCTTGTCTTTGCACTCATTGGCTTCATTAGTTGATGTCAAAAACCGGAGGCCTTGCCCAAATTGCTTATCGACTGGGCTTTTAACTAAATGTTACATGACTGTGCATGGCATGGACGTCCTCCAAATATCTTTAACAGCCATCTGCGGTAATAGGACTTTGCTCGTTCACTAAATCACACGCGGGCATTCCTCAAATTATTATTATTACACTGACAATGGAAGTGATGGTATTGCCTTTAAGATTATTATTCCTATCGGCTCACTCTCTCTCCCCCCTCTCTTCTCTTGCCCGGGCTTTAATTGTCGTATCAATTAGAGATGACAATTTTCAATTAGAATGTTATGAGAGCAAGGACACTGAATAGAAACGAGGTTGTTCATCCGGAGTGAGCTGGAAAGCCAAGATCCACAAAGTGCGTCATTTCATTCTGGTCGTCTTCCTTCATATGTCAAAAATATGTTGTATAATGTGTGTAGTCGTAAATAAAGAATATTAAATCATGATTGGATTTGTTGACGTATCATTTTGACAGAGTACATCAGAGCAGTGAAATGAGCATTACCTCAAAAACGTGTGTACAAGTACTTTTAAAGTATGTACATGTATGTGGATTTCTGAAAGTACATTGGACAACAAGGGAGCTAAAAGCCTGGGTTGTATTTTTCCAGGAGATAGAAACGTTCATCATGTCTAAAGGACACAGACGAATGAAGCTGTAATCAGAGACACACACAGACTGACAACAATGGAAACGCAGGCAAAGATGAATAACATGGATTAATCAGCTCATTGTGTTTTACTGAGGGAAAAAAATGAAGATGATTTTGTGTCAAAACTGATGTTTGACCTTAACTTGACGCTTTGCGGGGGTGTAATTGGTAAAAATTAGGGAAATATCCCTGTCTTTTGTAAATGAGATGCAGCCTTTGGCATTTTGGAAGAAATAAATACTTAATTTTCCTGGAAAAAAACTGGGGGGGGGGAAATGCACAAGTGTGTGTAATTTCATGTAAATGGATCATCATACTGGCTCCAAATGTTGTCGTCCATTAACTGATACTAATACTGATATTGGATTAAATCACACACACAAAGTAAAAGATCACGGAAACAGCCACACTCTCACACAAATTAGCACATTACCAGAATTGATGCTGTGATATTTAAGTCAGTATTTTGTTGCAGGATCTGTTCGCAGGTTGTGTTTGGTCGAAATTATGCCAAGAAAACAAAGAGAGACCCGATTCAGAAAGAAATGTCAACTTTGGTAACAAGGCAGCAAAGCCACAGAAGTCAAAACGCAGAGTGACGACGGCTCAGATCTTTATTTTTCTTACTCGACCTTAATGAACGTGACGCTTCAATCCGAGTCCCACTGCCCGGCCTCGGGTCAGATCATGTTTCCAGGCGATCGGGTCAATAACGAAACCATCTAACAACAAACTGACTCCCAGCCAGCGTGACTCCCCAGCTGCAGCAGCCCCCAGTTTGAGATCCGCTCTGTTGTTGGTGAATGTTTCACTAACAGCTGGATTCTCCCTGAGATCACTTTGCTCCACGACTCAGGAAGGTGCAGGTGAGTGTTTTAGTTAACACAACACTGAATTTGTTGATAGTGCGATGATAATTAATTAACAGGGCGTCCTCTCTGTGACAATACGCTGGTAGAATGGAGTGTGTGTGTGTTTTCCTACGGAAGCAGCAGATCCAGCCCCGGTGACAGCTGATGCTGCACACCTTGCTGGGCACCGTGGGACTGTAAAGCATCTGGACATGTCTTTGTATTTATTTGCCTTTGAAAAAGTACGACATGGAGTTTTTTATTTATTTATTTTTATCCCAGCTGACAACCCTCCTGCACATTTCACAGGAAAATGAAATCTGCCATATTAAATAATCACAAAGAGCATAATGTAATTTACCTATTTGTTCTGTTCGTGGCTCTTTTCACTGTAATACGACGGCATGTTCGATGTTCGTTCCACTTTCAGTATTAAATCCTGCACAAATTAGGAAACTCAGCTAATGTATATTGTAATCACACGTTTGAGAAAAGCCTACTTTTAAGCATCTTTAAAAAATGCAGTCAGAGAGAATTAAACTTCCCGATAAGGATCCAATTTGCCAAATTGCAAACCAATGTGGGAATTACAGTTGATTATGTCTTTCTAAGAAGAATATCTGGTTTCAATCTGCCGCCGCTATCATCAAACTTATTAAAAGGTTGCTTCTATTTAAGCTAATCCTGTTAGTGGCTGATCAAACAGACTCACTTCGCTTCATTCACCCTGTTGGAATAACGTGACTCGATGGCAGATGGGCTGGAAAAAACGGAGATAATTGCAAAAAGTTACGTTTCACAAACAAATTTACGCAGGAAACAGAAGCTTTATAAAAAGAGAAAATGAAAGAAATAGCATAATATTCTGGTAGCAACAACAATCAATAACTTACATTGTTGATTGGTTTGGGACTTTAGGTGCTTTGGTTTATGCAGTTGTGTCGGGTCGGTCAATTTTTTGTTATCTGAACGGACTGACAGGAGACAGACGCAGGTTTGAGACGTCGCGCATGTGAAGTTACTGGACGACACCGAGTCATTTCTACAAAGGCCGAGCGTCTCGTGGACTTGGAAGGTTTCTGCACTGCTGTAAAACGACACGCTACTTCAAGGAGAAACTTCTGATCAGACACCGTCGGTGCCAGATTAGTTGAGGAATTGCATCCGTTCTTTTCTCTCTTCATTTCCAACTAAGACAAAAAGAGGCGATTTTTAGCCGCGCGTCATATCAGCGTTTGGGTATAAGCTCCACCACCGCAGACTAAATTAAATTGTCACTCCAACATAAGCCATTCAAATGATTGTTTTTTTCATTTATGAAGAGAAAACTATTTTTTCCCGTCCTCTGAGGTGATAGGTGGCTCTGTGTGTCATCAGCTGAAAGACTGTCTCTGGATGAAGAAGGGGAGACAAGTGAGGCCTCGGGCACATGTTTCTGAATAGTGAAAATAATTGAATTGTGTAAAAGGAGAATGTAATTGTTTCTGGAGAAAATAAAAAAAAGAGGAGCGGCGGACGGGCAGAGGCACTGACGTATGCGTCATAGCTCGGTGTGAGACGAGAAACAAACTGCCTGCAGTCCTCAGGAAATAAAAATGAATAGTGGGAGCAAACTGCCCTGAAAGCAGCTTGATAAAGATTCACTGGGATTCAGGGGGGGGGGGGGGGGGGGGGGGGTGGTATTGCTCGTGTTGTAAACATCTTCCTCCGAGCAGATCGAGTCTAAATGTAGGAAAAAGACAAAAACCGTGTCCAGCTGCAAAATATACACACACCAACAGAGATGTTCAACTTTAAACAGTCGCTGCAGGATTTCAGCGACTGCAGCTCAGTCCCTGAGACGACGTCTGCATTCAGCTCAACAAAGCACATTTCCACAAATCCATCCAAGGCTAGAGTGCATGTTTTTTTTGAAAACCTGCAGGGGGAAGATGGAACTACAAGTCATGATATTGGATTTTTTTTTTTTTCAAACTCACTAAAACAAGTGAGCGCCGCCTGAAAGCCGGTTCAATATTGTAGTTTAATTGAAGATGTGGAACAGATTTGTCTGATATTAGATTAGAAAGTACTGCCCTCAGGTGGAAGGATCAATTACTACAAAAGATTGAATTGTCTCATGGTCTCTTTGCTCTGTGCATAATTAGATGCGGTGTGAGGAGCAGTGCAGTGAACTAACACACACACACAAACACACACACACAAACACACACACACACACACATGCACAATACACAGAAGGCTCAGCACATTAACATACACTCTCATACGTTCCTGCATTTGTAAATGTCTGTATATGAAGCCCCCCAGTGTGCACGTGCACATTTTATATATTTATATATAGTAATGCATGAATAATATCACGTATGAATGTAAAACAACAACAAAAGCTCCAAATCGAGATCAAACAAACGCTCCAGTATCAGAGGACTGAACTCTTAAATCACGTTGTTTCACCCCCCCACATTCATTTCAAACAAATGCACTTTCGGTTAAACTGACTTTGTTTCTAGAAGAAATAATCTACTGGTCGAAATGCTGCTAATTTAAAATTTAATTTACATCCCTGTACAGTTAAAGAAAAGTATGGGTGTACTACGCAAACACAGAGGAGTAGTACACAGAAGTATTGCAGTTGCGTGTCCTCTCGTGACGATATATAAAAACCTCACAATCCTCAACTGTGACGTGATTGAACGAAGGCGATGAACCCGCTCACCTCTCGTTACAGCCGGCGATAGGTTCTATACTCTTCTGATATTTATAATGAATTCACAGCAGCATTCCACACGCTGTGGATCGAAGAGGAGCATGTGCAGTCCACGCCGCCTCGCGCCTGTTTCCCTGTCAGACACACAGACACACACACACGACAACAACTGTGCACGCTACACAATTCCGATTCATACAGCCGACGCTTAATGATGGATATTGAAAGGCGGCCAAAACAGCTGTGGCTGGGAAACAATATACCACCTTTACAATGTGCTAATGAGTAGAAGTGATGCTGGCAGTCTTTCAAAGGGGTTGCCATAGTGATGGTGGTGCAGTGTTGGGAGTCATGACCACGCAAGCCTGAGTCTAAACCCCACGCCTGGGCTGCGAGGTGGTGTGTCACGACCGGTCTCCAGTCCAGCATGCAAGTAGCGTTACAGTCAAAGAGCGCAGCCCCCCCCTCGGTCATTAGACGGATCAGGGCATGGTCGGCGGAGGGAGATCTGTGTAAGGAGACTGTGATCTATAACGTTGAGCAAGGTAAAAATAAACAGGAGCAGGGAAGCGCACCGTCAGCGTAGCAGTGATTACGTGTGATAATTCTGGAGGAAGCCCTGTAAC